>NW_007260498.1:679880-720693 GCF_000164805.1 Carlito syrichta
CCGCGGGCTCAAGCAATCCACTCACCTCAGCCTCCCAAAGGCACAGGATTACAGGCTGAGCCACCGAGCCCAACTTCTACTTTCATTTTAAATCCTATCATTTTGATAAAAATAAAATAAGCTAATGTGAATTTTACTTTATTTCCTAATTAATAAGAAGGCTCTCCCCACTTTTGAAATACAGAATCTCTTAGGTCATTTTATTCATTTGTTCAATTATAACATTGAGGGAGGACCACAAGACTCAGTTTGAACTTTGCATTGATTACTAATCTCATAGCAAGATAACTCACAACTTGAGAATGTCTCTGCTCTTTGTATTATCAAATATCTTCATTAGAAAATACAATATAATTACATTAAGGAAACTTTAAAATAATGATGACACAATGCCTAATTCCACCACTCTTATAAAACAAGGCACCTTTTCACCTGCCACTTTTTACATGCATGCATATATCTGCATAGTTGCTATCATGCACTGCAAATAATATTTGTATTCTGCTATTTGTACTCAATATTCTATCATAAAATATCCATGATTTTTCTAAGCCATCTCATTGCTATTTTAAAACTTGCCTCGTATTAAATTGTGTCGATGCTTAATATTCTGTTGTGTGGTTGAATGTTGATATCACTAACCACTCCAAAATTAAGTGGCTAGGAACAAAACCATTTATTTAGTTCTCAATACTAATACTGCAGTCAGCAGTTAGGCCTCAGCTCAGCTGGACAGATCTTCTATTCTCAGCTGGGCTTCTCATGTGTCAGCAGTCAACTGCAGGATGGGTACATGGCTTTGCTTTGGGGAATTGGGTTGGTAGCAGCTAGGGCAATGGGGGATCCTGAGATGCAAGTTTTTTCATTTTCCAGCAGCGGACTAACTTGGACTTGTCCACCTGGTGGTTATCAGTGTTTCAAGAAGGGAGGCTATGAGCTAGGGAAAGAGTCAGGACAAGTTCAGCTCATTTCAGGGCATTCCACTGGTTAAAACAAAGTCTATTGCCAGCCCAGATTCAAGAGGTCAGGAAGTACATACCGTTTCTTCATGTGGGAGCTGCAGAGTCACGTTTCAATGGGCGTGGGCCTAGGGAGGTCATCACGCGTGAGAACTCGACGATATTAAATATTTCCATGCAAATAACATTGCAGTGAACGTTATTGTTCCTAGAGTCTTTGTTTGTTTCTTGTGAATAATGTCAACAATTTAAAAATTTTCAGGATGAATACCTGGGAGTAGAAAAGTAATGAAAAGTAAAACAGTCATTACGATAACATCAAATTAATAAAGTGGTTCAAGGGTTATTTTTTTCAGTTTCAGCAACTGCTGATGAATTTGTTTTCTTTCGTTTCTCAGCCTTTCTACTCCCATTCCATTCTGCTCTTTCTCCAAAATGAGTGTAATGCACAGCGTTCTCTTCGAAATTTAGTAAGTGCTCAAATAGTATTAGTTATCAATATTGCTCTTGTTATATTTTGCTCTTCCCATCAGCCTCTTACAGTGCTATCTTGTGAGTTCTTTTTCTGCTTCATCATCTTGCAGTCATCACAGGTCATGCCTTTAAAATAGATGCATGTATTGTTACACAAGTGAATATAGGTATAGATGCCTGCCATTTACTATGCAATCCCTCAGTTATTGGATTTTTTTTAAATGCTGTATATGTTCATTTAATTTTCCTGGAAGTTGATGAGCTAGGTGTTTTTGATCCCAATTTTACAGATTAAGGAACAGGAGCTCAACAGTTTGCCCAAAGTCACACGGGACACACGTGGTGGAGCTGGGACTCCAATCATGTGTATCTTAATCCAGTACCTATAGCCTTAGACGCTCTGTGTTGGTCTTTCCTCTCGAAGACGCATATTCATATACATATCTATTTATATTGAATACAGTGACCAGACACATAGTAAGTGCTAAATAAATAGTAGTCTAAGCACGCAAAAGCAATGAATAATGTTATATCTCTGAACATTGCTGGGCAAATCTTAGTTCCTTATGGGAAGACTAGAAAAATCAGAAAGTGGCTAGACTCACTTTTGAGATATGATGCTTATAAAGGGGGAAAGAACAAACTTCTGGTTCAGAAACAAAAGCCTTTCCCGGGATGCAGGCTAATAGCTTCAGTCATATTTTCAATAAGCAGAGACAAAGCTCTAGTCGTGAGATTGTGATTTAGGAGCGCAGCTCACCAGGGAACAGGGGGCGGGACTGACAAGAACAGCGGTCTGGAGAGGCACTCATTATCAGGCAGATTATTCGGAGTAGAACTTAGAAATGGGGCCAAGGTGGATCTCAACTTGCGGGCCTGAAACACACAATGTTGGATACACCTCGGTGTACTGGCCAGAATCTAGCATGGGATGGATGATTAAAAGAATGGTCTCAAGAAAACTTCTTGAAAGGGACCACAAGCCTGAGCAAGAGGCTTGGGCTTCTTGTAAAGAGAAAAGGTTTGAGCCAAGGTATCCCAGTACACTGGACATGATTTTTTTCCTCTTATCCACCCTCCTAGTAACTCATCGTTTCACACTTACACCGCCAATCTATTTTACATGCAGAAAATCTTCTTGTGAATTTCTGAGTGACTTTCAGAAATGGTCTCTGCCTGTGGTATAGTTTAGACAAAACTATTATCCCCCCCCAAACTGTGCGGTAATGACAGGACACACGTCGCTTAATGTAAACTCACAGCCCGGTGCTGGGCAGACATGATTAAGCTGTCATCTTCCCCAAATGCAGCAGCAGGAGAAAAATAAAGAAGTAAAATGATCTCATTCATATTTATTAGGGGGCTTTAGAGCAGGCCTGGTGCCCTCATGCAATTGACATTTTTGCGTGTTTGTGGCTCCTGAACTAAGGATCAATTTAAATGAATCCATCCATCACCTACTGAAAACACTGACTTTCATTAAGTGGCATCACCCTCCATGTCCTCTTCTTCCCTACGCCTCACCAAATATACATATGCGTTAATTTTAAAATTTTAGCATAATGAGATGTTGTTGGCAAAATTAAAAATAGAATATAACTGAGCCTATAAACAAATAAAGCCTTCAGAAGATTCATTTGTTTAATGTTTGATTCTGTGTGTCTTTGTGCTTTAACCCCACGAACGCATGTATGCGCAGACATGCACACACATTAACACGTTAGCATGGGTATGCGAGCACACAGACGTACACACACACATCTTTGCTTTGTTGTTCTTCCTTCTTGTTGTTGTTGTTTCTATCACCTTGGTGAAAATCAGAGCATTCAATGAGACATCACAATCTTGGAAAAGTTAAATCGTCCTGGGTCCCCTTTTATTTGGATTTTTAAAGATCTGTACTGATGTGTTCACTCTTGGGGATAATCATTGAAAAGAGTGCGTTTCCATTATTCACATGTGATGATAACGTTTCAGTCAGGAAGGAGAGTCCATGAGTGAAAGTATAAAATGAAAATGAGTTGCTCGAAGGGAAATAGAAGGGTGTTTACTTACAAAGTTTCATAGAAAGAAGGGAAGAGCTTGTTCTATGCCCGTCATCTTGATTCAAAGCTGTTACTCCAATTCCCCTGATTTAATTATGGAATACAGCAAGACTGACAGAGAAAGAGATTAAAGGTCTGTAACCTTCCTGCAAACAACCCCGGGCTGCCATGCCCACCTGATAGACAGCATCCAAGGCCAGGGAATAACACATTCTCCAAGTTCATTCGGCTCTGAGCGCTCCTATCTTGAGTTGTCAAGGAGATGCCAATTTCGGCCAAAGTGCCTGCTCTCCAGGAGATGCTGAGATTAGGAACTGGCCAGAAAGGCTCATCTTGTTTTTGTCATTGAGCAATCAGTGTCAGCATGTGAGGAACTTACCTCATCGGATGCGGAGGTGACATCTTGATACGTTCGCTTGCCAAATAGTTGGCAGGACCATGACAGCTCCTGGCTGTTGGCACTGTGGATTCATTTGCTTCCCAAATAGTTAATGCAGCAAATTAACCTTGTCTGATGAACTTCTGCTACATTTTCAAGGGTCATTGGGCATAGAAAAAGATAACAAGCAAAGTATTTCTAATACTTCCATATCTTCTCTCACTCATCTCCATTTCCTTGTTACCGACCCCCTCCTACTAGAACTTTCGATGAAAAATCTTATGTCTTATTCATAGTGGAATCACACTGAGTTTGGGTATATTTCTAGGATCTAGGATAGGCAGAGCTTTTTTCTGTAAAGTATGATGACGGGCAGGCTTCACAAGGGTATTGGTGAGCTGTGTTGGGACCACCACCAGTTCTATAAAATCCAAACAGGGCAAGGCTGTTTTCACCTGTGCTTCTAAATTAAGGTTGTCTATGCCACAGAAGCCCCTTAGTCACTGCAAATCCCTTACTTCCAACTACGGTAGACAATCTGATTGTTTTAATTTCATGTTTCAAAGTGTCAGGAGAAAGAACTAGAGACTCTGAACTGTCATCCCGTTTTCCTCCTTTTAACAACTGAGACGTATACAACCTTCCTTTTTTCTTCTTTTCCAAATATTGAAAGACTGATTGGAGTTTAAGAGGATAAAGCAAATTCTGAAGGAGATTAGACAATTGATATTTTATGTTCAGTAAGTGGAAATTCAGAGTGGTGTTTACAAATTCAAAGATGAATTGACAGAAAACATTAATGAGCCCTTCCTTGGTCAAGCACACTGCTGCCTGTGTCCACCTTTGATATTTCATTGGAATCTCACAACGACTTTATTTTTATTTTCATCTGTATTATATTTTAAAATTGTGGGGTACAATTCAGTGTTAGGTGTACAAATATCCATTGTGCAGGCAACCTTGTTGATGAGGTGTGCCCCTCCTTCACCAGGCAGATGTCAACTACCCTTAATCCCACCTCCCTGCCACCCCCCGTAATTTCCCACCACTGTCAATCCTTTTCTTATAGTACTATGGTAGTTTTTTAAGGTTCACTTATGAATGAGAACAAGTGGTACTCAGATCTTTATTTCTGTGACAGATCACTCAGACTTATAAACTCTTATTCCATCCAGGTGGCTGCGAAATTCATGATTTTGTTCTTGACTGTGTAATATTCCATCATATATATATGAACCACATTTTTTTATCCAGTCCTTTTTTGATGGGCAGCATGGTTGGTTCCATGTTCTTGCTATTGTGAACAACGTTGCGATAAACATACATGTGCAGATATCTTTTTTTATATAGAGTGATTTGAGTTCTTCCAAATGTATTCTTAGTAGGGGGATTGCAGGGTCATATGGAAGGTCAATTTTTAGAACTTATAACTTTATGACACAGGTAATGATTAGTTTCATTGCTTAAAGCTACTGGAAGATAGGCTCGAGAAGTCGTGAAGAATATGAAACGGCTCTGAAAACAGTTTCACTTCTCCAATTGTGACATTATCTCCTACTAGTTGTGCAACTTTAGACGAATCACTTAAATTTTAAACCCATCGTTTTTTACACTTATAGCATGCCGATGATAGCAATTCATGTCTCATATATTAGTGGCTTACATGTGAGTGAAGTTATAGATCTATTAGAACAATGCCCAGCACAGTGCTTCTCAATGCAGCCTTCAGTCCATCAGCATCTGCATCTCTAAAAACTTCCTAGAAATGCACATTCTTGAGTCCCAATTCAGGGCTCATGAATCAGAAACCTGTTAGTGAATCTCATTAATAAATGTTTTAACCAGCTCTCTGGATTATGCTGGTGCTAGCTAACATCTTAGAACCACTACAGTAAAACACAAAAAGTACTAAAATATTGCTAAGTTAAAAAAAAATTGAGATTAGTGTCAACTGACTGAAGAGTCAAGAAACAATAAAATATTGACTTCCAACACGACAGAACAATATTTTTGAAATGGGTTAATAAAATTTGAAAAAGGTAATAATCAAAAGTTATAAGTGCAGAATTATGTACCTGGAAGAATGAAGCTACTCACCACATGTGGAATAATTTAATGCCCTCATGTTTATCTGTGATGATTTTTAAAAAACTGACTAGCATTAAGCTTGACATCTAGGAGTGTAATTTAGGAGTGAAATCTCACTTCTAATATTTACAATCTCATTAAGTTATTTACCTTCTTTGTGTCTGAGTTTACCCATCTTCAAGAGGGAAACAGTTAGAATATATAAATCTATCATGAAAATTAAGTGATATGATTCATGTAAAGTACAGATGTCTGGTTTACATATTATTTATAATTATTGATAAGCGTGTACTTTGTGCTCCGTATTAAATCATTAAGTCATCTCAGTAATCACACTAAGTAATGTTACTACTGTCTTCATTTTATTGACAGAGAATCAGAATATCAGAGATGAAAGAATAAGCTACAAATCACTCAGCTTTTATGTTAGAGTCAAAATTCAAGCAAGAACTTCTAATTCTAGAGCTATTCACTTAAATAAAGATATGCGGGTTAGTTATTGATATTTCCAACTCCCTCTGGAGCAATAAAGAAAGTGGTGCATTGAGGAGAAATCTCAGAAAGATAAACTGAAAAGTATTAATCAGGGCTTTTCTCAAAAAGAAGGTGGTACTGCCTTTCATCTTTGATGCATTTTGTTGCAGTAGAGCAAGAATTATAAGGACCATCTTCTCAAGAACTGATCTTGACGAAATAAGCAATGTTCAAAAAGGAAAAAACAGACACACCAAACTTGGGGAAAATATTCTCTTCTTTGCCCTTGATATTCTTAAAGAGGTGAATGGTAAGGGCTACTTTGAATCAGGTCTAGGAAAACAGCTTCAATGGGGGAAGGAATGGTGTTGTGGAAAGTGTTTGTTGAGCTTTTTGGGTTTTTTGTAAACCTTTTCCCTTGGCCTCAGTTTTAAAATCTTTAAAATGTAACTGTTGAACTAGATTATTAGTAAGGTCTTTTCTGGTTCCTACACACTTTTTAATACATTTTTTTAAAGAATCAGCATAAAGTCGGGCTCGGTGGCTCAGCCTGTAATCCTGCACTTTGGGAGGCCGAGGTGAGTGAATTGCTTGAACCCGCGGGTTCAAGACCCGCCTGGGCAACTTGGCGAGACCTCATCTCTACAATAAGTCAAAAATTAGCCGGGCGTGGTAGTGCGCGTCTGGAGTTCCAGCTACTTGGAAGGCTGAGGTGGAAGGGTCACCAGAGCCCAGCAGGTGGAGGCTGCGGTGGCCGGGAGTGGCCACTGCACTGCAGTCTGGGTGATAGAATGAGACTCCAACTCAAAAAAAAGAAAAGAAAAAGAAAAAAGAATCAGCATAAAGGAATGATGTAAAATATTGACAGTATATAAGATAACTTCCCAATATTTCGAGTTTGTCACTTCACTGAAATGTAGCTCAAAGTCCGTGAGGTAGCTAGAGCCAAAGCAATGTGTATTCTCCTCTAGTTTTATATCTGGCTTCCCTTCTGCTTGTGAATAGTCTTCATTATTTTTCTATAACGGTTTGTGTAAGCCATCTCCATTATGACAACTTTTTATGATTCATAATTCTATTAATTGCTTCATTTGTGATTTTAGGAGATTACTTTAAAAGCTCATAAATAGTGAGAGCATGAAAGCTGTCCTTTAGCAGTTGAAATTCATTAGTAAATATTTTTCACTTTGAATCCCAATCTCATCTTTTTCTAGCATAATCAATTTTCTCCAATTACATCGTAGAAAAGGACAAAGTATGTATATAATCTGAAGTAATATCTCCTTCCTGGAATGAGGGAATGAAGATGGATGAGGAAATAGTAAGAAGTACAACAATTAGATAAGCAATTTATGTTTCAAGATATATTGTTATAGCTGTTTTTCAATCTTTGCATATAAAAAAGCCTTTTTTGCAGTTTTATAATAAAAAGTACAATAGCAAGACTTGTTTAATTTCTCTTACCAGACACTGCTACATTATCTATCTAAGCAGAAGAGAAAATTTTATGTCAAAAAAAATTAGTGCTGCAAAAAAAAGAACCTTAAGGTCCAAGTCCTGTATATAATGTTCACCAATGTTTTCCAATTTTGAGGTTGCTGAATTTGGATATGATATGCTGATTTTGCTAGGAATTCCTGATGCATTACAAATACCAGACACCTAGAAAATGATTTTTCCATTATTCTTGGTAGGTTGTGAATTTTTATGGAAGTCAGTAAAGATACTAATTTAGGACATCACAGAATACTAGAAAAGTTTTCTAAATATATCTAAAATATGTCTTTTGTGAAAATTTTCAGTGCCGTGTATGAGGACTATTTTTAAAGGGTCAATAATTCAGACAGGCTGGGCTCGGTGGCTCAGCCTGTCATCCCAGCATTGGGAGGCCGAGGTGAGTGGATTGCCTGAGTCCGCGGGTTCGAGACCTGCCTGGGCAACTTGGCGAGACCTCATCTCTACAATAAATCAAAAATTAGCCGGGCGTGGTAGCGCGTGCCTGTAGTTCCAGCTACTTGAAGGTTGAGGCAGAAGGATCGCCAGAGCCCAGCAGGTCGAGGCTGCAGTGGCCCGCAGCTGTCACTGCACTCCAGTCTGAGTGACAGAGTGCGACTCCAACTCAAAATAATAATAATAATAATAATAATTTATTATTATTATTAAGACAAAAGGTGAAGCTTTCTGAATTAGCAAAATACTAATGGTTCTATGAAGATGCCATTTTGTCACCTTCAACTGCATGTAATATGTAACTTAATGGAAAGAATACATTTGACAACTTGATACCCTAATGGGCTTGCTATCTGGGTCTTTCTTAAAGAATATGCATGAATCTGGCTAAAATTCCACCAAAATACTGACTCATTGGTTAAGAATGAACAAAAAGACACATTTCCCTAACTTTATATGAGATAATATCCCCAAAGACAGAAATGGATTATATCAAGTAGGGAAACCTGGTTTGTAAATTAACAAGTATTGCTAACCTTACCTGGGCCCCCAAATTATTGTAAGATTATAAAAGAGAGAATGTAAGAGTATGTTATAATTTGGATATATCAATAAAAGATTAGGCAAAGACTACAAATACTGTAAGAATAAGTGAATAATGAAGGTTTGGCCATCTGCATGTATACACTGATGGTTACATGGCTTAGAGGTTAAGGGTGAGGAGAGGGGTGGTGGGTTTGGAGAATCTCAGCATGACATAGTGATACAATATTTGTTCTACTAGATAAGAATCACTCGTAATCAGCGCATTAATGCTTATCAGGAAATGTTCTATTCTCAAGTGTTATGTTGAACATTTGCCCTGAAATTATGTTTGCACTCTTAATTGGCTTAGAGACTACTTTTTTCTCAACTCATAAAGGTAAACCGAAGTTTCTAGGTGACATAATCAGATCTTCTCCTTTAAATTGCCTTCAAATTAATGGGTTTGATATACATATTTTGTTAATTCATTCTCTTTTTGTTTCCATTTTAGAAGTCCAACATAAATATTCCTCACAGGCCATAAATCCGTATCCATTTCACTTGCTGTAAGAATTGGTATTTCAAGATATATTGTTATAGCTGTTTTTCAATCTTTATATAGAAAAAAGCATTTTTTTGCCGTTTTATAATAAAAAGCACAATAGTAAGATTTGTTTAAGACCTTGTATCCTATGATCCTAATTAAGTAACTGCATTGGAAGATGTTTATTGATACATATTGAGTGCCCCAAATTCAAACATCCAAAATCCAAAACATTCCAAAATTCAAATTGTTTGATTGCTACCATAACATTCAAAGGCAATGCTCACTGGAGCATTTTAAATTTCACATTTTCAAGTTTGGGGATGCTCAACCAGTAAGTACAATGCAAATATTCCAAAATTCAAAATAAATAAATAAATAAAATGAAATCTAACACCTCTGGTCTCAACCATTTTAGATAAGGCATACTCAGTCTGTATTATTCTCTGATAATATTATTTACTTCTACTTCAGAAACAGGAGAAACACCATGAAATGAAATTTATGAGCCAAATAACTACTGAAAACATAAACAGGAGATCCCAAGCAGTAGGTTGAGGTGAATGGATTGCAGTATAATAAGGCAAGTAACAGCACAGACTTATGAATAATGTAGCCCTGGACATTATCTTTTACTATTTAGGTGACATTCCTCAATTTTTTTTAACTTCCATAAGCCTCAGAGGTTTTCGGGTTTTTTTTTTTTTTTTTTTGCATGAATAAATTCTTAGGAGACTGTGATGATCAGAGGAGATCATGCATATAACATGCTTAGCACAGCACCTCGTGTCAAACACTCAATAGTATGTTTGGCCATTAGCATTGTTAACCCACCACCACTTTGCTTAGTAAGTTACTGCGTGTTCTCCACTTTTCTACACACATACACACACACGGGCGCGCGCATACACACACGCAGAGAGAGAGAGACAGACAGAATGAGGAAAGAGAGAGAGAGAAAATGAATGAATGAATGAATGAATGAATATGAATGCAAGTCATAGAAAGAACATCGTAAAAGTAAAGTATTATAACTGGAAGTAGAGAAATCCCAGAACCAAGAAGCCAGGATTCTGGTTGATACTTAGGTCCCTCCACTGACTTATATCACATTGAATAAAAACTTTATCTCTCCAGCCCTCAGTGTACTTGAAATTAAGATGAAAACTTTTGGCTAGATGGGTTTGCTGATTGAATGGATCAAGAAATAAAGTGAAATGATAAATGTTACCCTTGAGTAGGTACACAAAAGAATAAGAAAGAAACTCTACAATGATTCTTTCTTTTTCTTTCCTTCCTTCCTTCCTTCCTTCCTTCCTTCCTTCCTTCCTTCCTTCCTTCCTTCCTCCCTCCCTCCCTCCCTCCCTCCTTCTCTTTTTCTCTCTCTCTTTCTTTTTGGAGTCTCAGTCAGTCACCCAGACTGGAGGGCAGTGGCACACTCCCGGCCACTGCAGCCTCGACCTGCTGGGCTCCGGCAATCCTTCTGCCTCAGCCTTCCAAGTAACTGGAACTACAGGTGCACACTACCATGCCCTGCTAATTTTTGATTTATTGTAGAGATGAGGTCTCACTAAGTTGCCCGGGCTGGTCTCAAACCTGCGGGCTCAGGCAATCCACTCACCTCAGCCACCCAAAGTGCTGGGATTATAGATTGAGCCACCGAGCCTGGGGCAAAGATTCTTTTTTGTGTGTGCTTTGTAAAAAGAAAGGGAAAGAATGCATTTTTGTTATTTTGTGTTTAAAAATTCTTTTTTTACGTGACCTTTATAGATTTATTCTGAACTGGGTATCATATATGCACTCCCCTCTCTTGATACAGTTCTCTGCATCGATGTTTGAAGTTGGACAAACCACTACTGTAGACGTCTCTCTGCACTGGACTTCTTGTCTGTAAATTTCCAGCACAATCTTTCCAACTGTACATATAAGTTTTAGTTTCTCCTCCATCTAATGATGCTCCAATTACCTAGATCATCCTTCCTCATCCCAACTGAAGTGGTTGAGTCTCTGTGCCTTCACCGAGCCCAGTTCTTACTGCCTTTCTTGGGCTTCTCACACCTGTTGCACAGCTTTTAATTCAACAAACATTTATGGAAAACCTACTATTGGTGCTAAGCGCTCAGGAAAGACATAAAGATAAGGAGACACACTGCTTTGCTCTTGGAGTGCTTACGGTGTAATGTGCAGACCAGGCTATCAACAGATAAATTAACACAAGAAAGTGAGTCTGTGGAGGCAGTGATGCTATGGCAGATGCATCATAAAGATGCGGGGGGAGGTGGCAGGACGGGCATGACTTCCATGTGTTGAGTTCAGAATAATGAACAGTCGTTACTCAAGGGAAGACTCAGGGGGATTCTTTTTCAAGCAGGCTGACAGTCAAGATTGAAGTTGCAAGAGACCATAGTGTGTGGAAAACAAAAACCAACAGGTGTTGGGGAGGAGGTTGAGAAATAAGTCATGACAGTGGACATCAGATCATAACTGGTGCTTAATTCTATTTCTTAATACTTCTATTGAAATAGAATTTGCGTACCATAACATTCACTCATTTTAAGTATATGGTTCAACGAGTTCTAATAAATTTACAGCCACTACCAGAATTTAATTTCTTAACATGTTCATCAAAAGGAACTTTGGAACTATTCGTAGTCACTGCCAATTCCCAACCCCAGCCTTAGGCAACCACAAGTTTATGTTCTGTCTCTATGGATTCACTTGTTCTGAGCATTTCATATAAATAGAGCTATGTCATATATGCGCTTTCTTCACTTAGCAAAAAGTTTTTGTTTGGTTTTTTTTTGAGTTGGAGTCTCACTCTGTCGCCCAGACTGGAGCTCAGTGGCCGCTCCCAGCCACCGCAGCCTCGACCTGCTGGGCCCCGGCGATCCTTCCGCCTCAGCCTTCCAAGTAGCTGGAATTACAGGCGCGTGCTACCACGCCCGGCTGATTTTTGATTGATTGTAGAGATGAGGTCTCGCCAAGTTGCCCAAGCGGGTCTCGAACCCGCGGGCTCAGGCAATCCACTCACCTCAACCTCCCAAATGCGCGGGATTACAGGCTGAGCCACCAAGCCCGGCTTGCAAAAAGTTTTTAAGATACACTCATATTATGACACAAATCGGTACTTTGTTCCTGCCAAATGTTATTCTAGTGTATTATATTTAATAAATTATATGTCTGTCAGTTGACAGATATTTTGAAATGTTTGCCCTTTTTAGCAATTATGTATACTGTTGCCATGATCATTTAAATTCAAACGTGTGGCTAATTTTGTGGAAATGTTTCATCTCTCTTGAGTAAATACCTGGAAGCAAAATTGCTACATCATAGAATCACTCTACAGTTAGCATTTAAAAACACTACTTGACAATTTGCCAAAGTGACTGTACCATTTTATATTCCCACCTGCAATATATGGATGCTTGAATTTATCTACACTCTTGACAACACTTGTTAAGATACTCTTTTGTGAACTAATATCATGAACTAGTATTTCTTATTATCACCATCTTAGTGGGTGTGAAGTTGTATCTCATCATAGCTTTACTTTGCGTTCCTTGATAATGTAATGATATTGAGAAAACCGTTATGTGCTTACTGACCATTTGTGTATCCTTTTTGGTGAAATACTTATTCAAGTCTGTTGCCCATTTTTAAATTAGTAATTTGACTTATTATTGAGTTATAAGTGTTCTTTACATTTGTGGATACACGTTTCATATTGGATATAGGATTGTACCTATTTTCTCCTAATCTATGACCTTTTTTGCTGTGGAACTAATACCTTTTGAGGAGCAAAAGTTATTCATTTTGATGACATCCAATTGATCAAACATTTTTTATATTGCTTGTGCTTATGGTGGCATATCTAAGAAATCACTATCCAACCCAGAGAAACAAATATTTGCTCCTGTGTCTTCGTCTTAAGTGTTTAGTTCAATCATCTATACGACCTAATGTTTATATGTGGTTTAAAGCAAGGGTCAAAATGTATCAATGGATTATGGACATTCCATTGTATTAGTACCATTTATTGCAATTACTATTCTTTTCTTATTAAATTATTTTGTCACTTGTCTCAAAAATTCAATTGACCATAAATATTAAGGTTTATTTCTAATCTCTTTATTCTTTGCTATTGATCCATGTCTATCCTAGTGCACATACCATGCTCTCTTGGTTACTGTAGCTTTGTAATATGTTTTGAAACCAAAAAGTGTAAGCCCTCCAACTTTACTCTTCTTTTTAAGATTACTTTGTCTATTCTCTTGTTGCTGTTTTAAGGAGCATTGCACTATCCCTCAGGCAATGGAAAACCATTATTTACGTGTTTATTATCTCTATCAGACTATAAGTCTCTTTAGAGAGGAAATTTTGTCTTACTAATTTTCTTTATCTATAGCAGTTAGTACATTGTATGACCTCAAAAGGTGTTTGTTGAAGGCATAATATTCTCATTATGAAAGATGACATTGTGACTACCCAATGTAACATAAATCCATAGATGCTGACGAGATTTAAAAGGCTACATTAGAAAGAGCACTGGAATAAGAGAGGGAAAACCCTGATTTCAGTCTCTTATGTACGATGAACTAGTATTTGACCTTGGCAAAGTGATGAGCTTCTCTGAGCAACTGTTTCCACAGCTACAAAGATGAAGTTAGTGCTAATTATTTTCAAATATATCTTCTGACTTCACCAATACTAGGAAAAATTATATTTTAATATTTTACTGATCAACTACTGCGCTTCAGGCAGCGTGATAAACACAAATATTTTTAAAATGTAAGGTACAGGCCATGCAGTCAAGGAAATTTTAATCCAAGGAACTTTTAAATATGTGGGGTACACATTTAAAATAACGCTTTGCTTTTTAGCTTTTGTAAACATCACCGTGTTAGAATAGTCCACCTTCTTTTTTTTTTTTTTTTTTTTTGAATCAGAGTCTCACTCTGTCACCTATGCTGGAGTGCAGTGACACGCTCCTGGCTACTGCAGCCTTGACCTGCTGGACTCCACCTTCCAAGTAGCTGGAACTACAAGTGCGCGCTAGCATGCCTGGCTAATTTTTGATTTATTGTAGAGATGAGGTCTTGCCAATTTGCTGGGGCTGGTCTTGAACCCACAGGCTCAGGCAATCCACTTGTCTCGGCCTCCCAGAGTGCTGGGATTACAGGTTGATCCACCGAGCCTGGCCAGAATAGTACATCTTCTTGTCTTTATGCCTTGCTTTTGATATAGATGGCTTCTTTTGTATTGACATTCAGGTATTATTGAATATAATTCTGCAGAGGGCCAGTTATATGTGGCAAGTCACCATTTTAACGCACTTGAAGTTTTCTTATTACTCAAGTTTTACACATCCAACATAGGGATTTAGGTACATTAGCATTCTTTGTTCCTCCGCCTTAACTTATGCAGCAAAACAATTATCTCACATGCCATATTTGGGATTTTGGAAATGAGCACAGACTTGTTTAAATCCAGTGAGCTTCCTCTGCCCTTTGGCCAGAAATGTTGTATGCAATCTAAAAATGTGAGAGGAAGAGAGAAATGAGATGGATAACCCAAATATAGTAGCTTATTTCAGAGATCATTTACTATTACAGCAACCAAAGCAACCACTTCCCAAAAGTCTAAAGCGGGCAGCTCTACTTTCATGGTTTACATTACAATTTTTCTGAGTATGAAAGTGATATTTTAGCCACAAGGCCCTATGGTTTTCATTAGGGGGAATATAATTCAATAAGAATTCATAGATGACATCAATAACTTGTTACTTTTTAAATGAATTTTGAAAAACAAACCGCAGTGGGAGCTATTTAATTTTTTCTTCTTTCAAAAAAAAATTATTTTTCTGTGGAAACTCAGCCACCAGGCATGAGACCTGGAGAGTGTAATTGACTAGAAATATAGGTTATAGTGATGAATCAATTTGCGTTACCCATGGAAGATAAAATGGAATCAGTGGAATAAACATTTTTTATTCAAACTTTCTAAGATTCAACTTTAATAGCAGTGATGCCAGTTTCTTCTTTTATAAGGAAGAGAGTAGAGGGTGATATCAAAATTACTTTTTCAGTGAAGAAAAATTGGATATGTTGAAATCAGTTTGTAAGTTTTGCCGTGAGGGGTTTACACCAACACAGGGTCTTTTATTAAATTTACTTCCCTAGGTCACTAGGGTACAAGCAAAGATTCAAAATGAGTTTTATTTTAGACTCACAGAAGTTTATTTCTTGCGAATACTTAGCACTGAAATGTTTGGTCCTGGAATTTTTAGTCCTGGAATTTTGGTAATGGATTTCAATAACTGCTATACGTTAATGATTTTCCAGAAAGCCAGCCAATTTTCCAGAAAGCAAGACACCTGAACTATGCTGCCTGTTATTTTGTGGGTTCATGAAAGAGCCACAAAAAAAGCCATCTGAGAAATCCTGGATACAATAACTTTAAATGTGAAGGAGACTGAAGGGATATGAGATATCCGACCATTGGAAGGACTGAGAAACAGTCAAGGGTGTTACAGTGGCCACAGTGATTTTGGAGAACACCTAAGAACAAAACGTATAGCATGAAATCTCTCCATTGCCATGATCACATATCTGCCCACTCAGAGTGCAGACTTGGAGCTTGGGGGAAGAAAAGAAAGCCGAGGAGAAACCTGTCTCTGAGTGTGCCCGGTCACTCAGTGTGTCACTGAGCGTGAATGGTCAAGCTCAACCATTCGGTCTATTCATCCCCTCTAAATTCTCTTCTGTTTTCGAGTGTTGGGAAAATCAAGGCAGTTCTGGGAGCTGATGAGAGGGAGGGAATATGTAAAGAAATGGAACATAGGAATACAGACACATGGGGGCAATGAGGGGTAGACTTAGATCTCACTATCAGGAAAGCAGAGAAAAGGGGAGACTTGAACTTCAGGTGGTGGTTGATATGAACACAAATGCAAGACATGGCTGTGATAGGGACATACATGTCTTGGTGTGGTTCAGGAAAGACGTTCTTTACTCAAGACCCACTTTCCGGAAACTTGTTAAAATATGACGCCTTGTTGCCATCTGCTAAAAAAGTGTCACAATAAACGTATAAATCCATAACATTTAAAAGAGTATCCTTTAAGGAGGCTGATAAAGTTGGTTCTGGTAATCTCTAACAATAGAGTAGATAAATGATTTTGAGAGATTAATTTCAAATATTTTATTATTTTACTTTTACTTTATTTTAATAGGCAAGGTCTAACTTTGTCACTCAGGCTAGAGGGTAGTAGGTATGTCATGAGGTGATATTTCAGGTCGTGTGATGGGTGTTACATAGGCTACTATTAATTTTGGAGGTCTTTGGGGTGTTACTCACATGTCTCATCTTGGGAGGTCTATCAAACCTCATATAGTCGAACACTTTTCATACCATGGTGTTGTCTAAATGTCCAGCCGTAGCCAATGGGGGCATAATGACACCATGGCAACATTTTTGTCTAATCCATCTTCAGCAATTTTTGGATGTACATGGAGCCCACTGGGTTGGCTTTCAAGCTCTATGAAAGTAACAAATGTCATTTAATATGGAATCATATATTAGAACTCTACAAAATATCTCCTAAAAAGCTCCAACCAAATTCTCCTATGTTAGGCCTTTTCAAGTGGCTTTCAGGCTTCTGGAATATTCTTGATATGTCGAGCAAAGTAGGGTTAGAAGTAGGGTTAGAAGCAGCCAACCTGTACTCTGGAACACATGCATAAACACTGTGACCCCTCAAAGTTTTCTGTGCCTTAAGGAGTCCTTTAAGCCGGGCTCGCTGGCTCAGCCTGTAATCCCGCGCCTTTGGGAGGCCGAGGTGAGTGGATTGCCTGAGCCCACGGGTTCGAGACCTGCCTGGGCAGCGAGACCTTATCTCTACAATAAATCAAAAAATCAGCTGGGCATGGTAGCACCCACCTGTGGTTCCAGCTACTTGGAGACCTGAGGTGAAGGATCGCCGGAGCCCAGCAGGTTGAGACTGCGGTGGCCAGGAGCGGCCATTGCATTCCAGTCTGGGCGACAGAGTGAGACTCCAACTCAAAAAAAAAAAGAGTCCTTTAAGAAGTTCTACACAATAACCTGGCCCCAAGAGAACATGCCCTGTCACTCAGAAGGAAAGCCATATGCCTCTGTGGGTAGGAGTTTGGGACTTGCTCTGACTCTGGCCACTTAGTTTTTCATATCCATCTTCTTCTCACACCTTTGAGGATCAATGAGGTGCTAGGATAAAATCATCCTAGAAATTGTAGTCACACTCCCATCAGATGTATTCTTCTTGCTGCAACAAGAGGTGATCTCTACACTCACTAATGGGAGCACATCACTCCTCTAGATAAGATCTTTCCATGGCTCCTCTCTGCTCAAAGGCTAGAGTCAAAATCCCTTACTACGACTGGCCAAGTTTCCAAATCCCTTTACTGTGTCTGGATGCTACAGCCTCTAACACTCCTGCCCAGCCCTCCTTCCCTGCTGCATTCACAGTGTATATTTCAGTGATGTAAACCGGACAGACCCCCTCCTCCTGGTCTCTCTTCTTTGCTTCTCCCCATACTGTCTTCTGCTTCCCTTCTTGACTCCATTTCAACTTTTTTAGTCTTTAACCATATGTTTATTATAAACACAATGAAGCACTGACTCAATTCCCTCGGATGAGACAAATGATCTCAGGAGAAGGCACATACTTTCAACAATTACTCCTTATTTTCATTCCACCCATTGCCACTGATTAAAGGCTGATGGATGATGTGTCCCCTGGCTTCTCTGATGGGATTGATGGCTCGGGAGTGATCTTTGTATCTGCTTCTGAATTACTTCATGCTTATTTGCGGCCTGAGAACTTTTTTTTTTTTAAGGAAAGGGTCATATCCAGGCTTAATGGTGTTTGAATCACATTATCATCCTTGACCTGAGTGGCCCGAGGTAAAATACGGTCAAGAACTGCACAGTGGGCAAGAATATTAACCATTTAATTTTTTTAAAATGTCATGCTGTGCTTTGTGTGTGTATTCATGCTAGGGTGCCCCTAAATATATCATAAAATCAGTTACAGCTAGAATTTATTTGAGTGACCACTATGATGTTAGTCCAGGTAATCAATACTCAATCTTATGTATCTTTCTGTACACAGTATTTGTTGGAGAACGCAGCGCTCAGTAAGCTTTTATTAAGTGTTGAGGGAGTGACTATGTTCATAGTGAGAGGCATCATATAGCACAGAGGGTGTTAACATATGTGTGTCTGCGTAGCAGGAGTAAAACCTAATTGTCCTCTCCGCCCCTTGTGGTCTGAATTATTTTAAAAATCAGACACATGGGTCAGAAAGGTGGAACTCAAGATACCAGCAGAACACTACTAAAGCTGATTTGGAGAATGTGTTTGGATATACAGTTAAACTCTGTTTTCCAAATGTAAATGTCAACATTCCTGAATTAATTAAATATGCTTAATTACTTTGTTGTGAATAGGCTTCCTCTCTCTCCTTAACCTTCCAGCCAACTCCGACCTCCAGCCTAGGCCTAAGAGCAGGATTTGCCTCTATAGGAGAGAAAATCTTTATTAAAAAAATTATTATTTATTTACTTTTTATTTTCTATTTCTATTTTTTTTTTGAGTTGGAGTCTCACTCTGTCACCCAGACTGGAGTGCAGTGGCCGCTCCTGGGCACCGCAGCCACGACCCGCCTGGCTCCAGTGATCCTTCTGCCTCAGCCTTCCGAGTAGGAGGAATTACAGGCGTGCACCACCACGCCCGGCTGATTTTTTGATTGATTGTAGAGATGAGGTCTCTCTGCCCGGGTGGGTCTCGAACCTGCGGGCTCAGGCAATTCACTCACCTCAGCCTCCCAAAGGCGCGGGATGACAGCCTGAGCCACCCAGCCCGGTTCCAAATGCTTTCTTAGAGTATTATAATTGTTCAAGGTCCGCTTATGAATGAGAACCTATGGTGCTCCGTTCTTTGTTTGTGTGATAGATCACTGAGTATGATTGACTTTAAAGCCATCCAAGTTGCTGTAAAGTCCATATGTTTGTCTTTCTTGATGGCTGCATGATATTTCACTGTATATATGTATCACATTTTCTTCATCCAGTCCAGCTTCGATGGGCAGCATGAGCACACACTGAACCACGAGGGCCATGTTCTGTCTCTCAGTCTCTTCATCAGATGTCATTGTTTCTAATGGTGAAGAGTTCTGGTAGAAGAAAACATATGTGGCTCTTTGGCGCTATGAAACACTTTATCCTTTATAAAAAGCAGATGGTGTGCATTAAGTACCCCACCCCTTCAATATTGAGATAAAAAGGAAATCTGAAATTTCTTAGTGGACTTAGACAAGAATTTCAAAGAAGACTCAAAGTTATATTTTAAATCTATAACATTAATCCTTAAGCTCTGAATGAGGTAGACAGTAAAAAAATTGGAGTCTTTTGTAATAAGCCCTATGATTGTTTTTCATTTCATTTAAGAAAATTATTAATTCAATAAATATTTATGAACATGTACATTCTAAGTAAGAGGAGTTCATCTCTGAAAAAGAAAGATAAATGCTTTGATCTTGTATAGAGCTTGGACACGTCTACATTTTAATGTAGAACATGAAATAAAGCCAAAAAAAGAAAAAGTACATAATATAAACTAAATGGTGATAAGGGCAGTGAGTATTATGAAGAAACGTGGAATAAGAGCTTAAGAAATAATAGGCCGTCAATAGCTATGAGCATGGTATCATTAGAGAAGAGTTCCCTTTGTAGGGGATATTTTAGCAGGAACCAGAAAGAAATGAGGGAACCTATAAGGGAAAGTTCTAGGTCAGAATACTCTAGCCATAGCTAAATGCGAGTGCAAAAGTTCTGTGGCAGAAACTAGCTTGCAAAGAGAATACGGCTGATTTGGAGTCAACAAGAGAAATTGTTCTTGAAATTTAAAAAAGAGAGCAATGATGTCTGTCCCTTTGTATTGACTTTTTTTTCTAAAGATGGTGAGAAACCACTAAAGATTTGGAGCATAAGAGTGACACTATCGAATCTAGGTTTTAAAAGATCTCACTTTATGCAGTCAAACGGCCATAATGGTTACAGAAAGGAAGCAATGGTACTACATTAAGGGGTTCCTCTGGTGGAAAAAAAACAACTGGTTGTGACAGAGAAGCCCTGTGGGCAGTGTCATCGTGTGATATGCTGTTCAAAGGGCCGGGTGTTTTCAAGAGAAGATAGAGAAAAATAATCTAAAAGCAGCAAGATAGAGCAAGTAAAACACACATTCCACTTTCAAATATTTAGGGTAGAGGAGAGTTAACAAATCATTAATAAGTCAGACCCAAAGATACCAAGAATTCAAGACAGTTCTTGAATTTGTGTGCTCCCCTGTCAATGTGATGGTGTTTTAATTGACTCACAGGTTGAAGGTGCTGCTGCACATTGAATCCGTTTGCTAAGTAGAGCTATTAAGTGCAGGATTACCTTCTGGAATTATATTCAGACCTGTTGCTAAATGAGGAAGAATCAGTGTATTAGATTTGCCTTTGGCTACCTGTGTCTGTTTTTGAGACATCTATTCCATTACTCCCTTTCCTGTGAATGATGGATGGAAAAAACTTGAACAGAGGTGATGGGAGATTGATTGAGATAAAGTACTTTTGTGGAGCTGATTACATTCTCCAAAGGTGTGTCAATAAATAAATGGTGATCACCATCAACACCAGATTGCCCTATGGGTCCTTCACTGAAACATAATGCCACTACTAATAACTATTAATTCAGATATACAACGTGTTCTAGAAATGGATGGGTACTATCTATACTTTAATGCATTTAATGTATACAACACACTTCAGAGAATCACACTGCTACTTTTATTTCTCTGTTCTGGAATTTTAAAAAATTTTTGAACTTATTTTCATTCGAATGAAAAATATATTTAATCTTTGAATGCATGGGCTCTGAAACATTTCAATCAACAGCTTTCTGAAGGTTTGTTTTGATTCACTGTTTTACAAATTATAGGACTAGCTGTTTTGTATGCTCAGTAATTTTGTAGTTAGGCTAAAAGCGGGATATTGGACTGTCTGAGTTATGCATAAAAGCAACACTGGACAGTACACTTGGGTATGAACCAGAGGGAATGACTCAACATTGGCAGAATGGGCAGACCAGAGGCAGCTGCACTGTTCTCTTCCATCTTGCAATTGTATTATCTCCCAATGAATCTCAAGGCAAGGGTTGAAGAAGATGCTCAGGATTACTCTGTCTGGACTAAGAAATGCCACAGTGTAACCTCTTGATGCAATTAGTCATGAGGAGATCATTCACTCTACAAATATTTAAGAGTTTGCTACAATCAATAGTGCCATTTTCAGCCTTGTCAGGGGTAACAGTGATTGAACGCTCCTGGCACAAATACTGATGAGGCACTGTGGAGAATTCATAGAGAATAAATATTAGTAGCTTGGGGTGGAAAATTTACTTTCTCATGGGCTGCTTCTTCAGGGACTCATCCTCCTTAAATACCGCATGCCTCCGGGATAACAGAGAGCAGTGCTGGGGTGAGATTAGATAATATATACTTTTAAATAAAAGATCCTTTATCATAGAGTTTGCTAGACTGAACCATACAAAAGTGGCAGTGTTCAAACATTTGTACCCTAGAAAAACGTGGCGATTCCTTTATAATTCAGCCTAATAATACATTTTTATTGTAGGAAAGAGAAAAACACTTGAAAGCATTGGAGATGCAATAATATTTAAAATCCCACAGCTTGGGGGCTTCTACTATAATTATATGTTTCATCCCAATCTTTATTCTATGCATTTAAGATAGTTGTGCAAATTCCTCAAAGGCAATGTTATTTCCTACTAATTTATTACTCCTTGGTTCTAACTGTTTCCCATCAGTGGGAAAATAATGTGCAAAATAGGATAATAATGAAATATAACTCATAGGACATTTATGGGGCTTACAGGAGATAATACATGCTAAATGCTTTGCACATGCCTGGCACCTAGTTAGTGTTCAAAAATGTTAGCTATTAGTAATAAACTGGAAGAAATATTTATAATTACAAACTTAAAATCATATTTAAGGGGTACATGTTATAATATCTCTTTATATAAATACCTTTAGTTATTATACTCGTATTGTATTGGGTTGATTCATAAGTTCATATGGTTTTTTGTTTGCCCAGAGAATGCAAAGGTCACACAATGGTTGACCAGTCACAGCTAATGACATTGACCAGTTTTCGGGTTGACTGATGTGGATCCTTGTGAAGCAAAGCGAGCGCTCAAATGGTCTTCATCCAAGCCCAATGGTCTTCCCGAGCATGGAGAATCACTCGGGTCGAAGTGGCCCTCTTTGAAATGGCAAAACCATTTTCTTGCTGGCCATTCCCGATGGCATTCTCTCCCTTTACACATCACAAACGTTTCCAGTCGCCTCTGCTGCCCTTACTCCTCTGTGAAACTCAAACAGAAGAATATGTCAGAAGTGCTGGTTTTTTTCCCCTTGACACTCCATCTTTTTTAGCCCACAAATAGCACTGACGTTCTTCAAATCTGCAAAATACAAGGCATATTCACAAAACCCAACATTATCACTCCCAAGGGCAAATGGCAAACGATAACGTCTGAACACTGCAGTGTTGCCATGCCAAAAACAAATGCTATGAACTTATGCATCGGCCTAACGGAATAGTTAGAATGCTTTCCCAAGTTTTGCTCAGATAACAAAGTACACTTTCTCATTGACTCAAGATCTGTTGTGCGTTGTCCTTCAAGAAGAGCTAATTTTTAGCAACATTCCTAAAGCATTCCCATTTTCTTTACTCTAAGAAAAACGAGAAGGGCCAGGGTTTTGAAATGGGAGCTTCCTGTATTCAAATTCTGCTTACCCCTATTTTGTTAGAAAAGATGATTTAACTCTGTGAGCCACAAGCAACTTGCTCGCTGCTTCATAAAGGTGGGTCCTCTTATTTTTAATGACAGAGAAGCATTCATAAGAGGGACCGTCTTCTTTTAGCACTTTTTTGTTTTTTGAGGAAACATGTCATTAGAAGTAGAGCACACCTGTTGTCCATGAAAATTGTAGCATTAGTTCCATGATCTAGAAAGCTGGCTGATGTGCCATCTCAGCTTTCCCCAACACAAAAGGAACTCAGTCACAGTTGCTCTCCTGTGTAGTAAGTACTCTTTCTTGTGTTGTAGTGTTCGTAGTTAATTATTTCGACTCAGTGCTGAGTAGTTGCAATGGTCGGGGTAGAAAAGTTCTAATGGGTAAGTTTGTTTTGTACCCTCAGAGACATGCTATTTCTTCATTATTGTTTGACAAGTACCAAGCATGCCAAACTTTCTGAGACTAAAAATATGCTTGTGTAGTTACCTACTTTTTAAAAACAGTGCATGTCCAGTATATGGAAATTAGAAAACAGTGATAGGCAACAATAAAAAACAACACAATAGATCACATAATTATTTCACTAACCCCAAAAATGAACACTGAGAAATGTAGACGCCTTGGTGCATAATTTTTCCAGATAGTGTTCATCTCTCTGTTTCTCTTTTTCACTCTCATATTATGCATATTCTTTATATCTCTCCCAATGTAACTCATATTATGCACACTTTTCTGACACTAGCTTTTCATTTAATAATGTATTGCTTAAGCTGGGCTCTGTGGCTCAGCCTGTAATCCCTCGCTTTGGGAGGCTGAGGTGAGTGGATTGCCTGAACCCGCGGGTTCGAGACCCGCCTGGACAACTTGGTGAGACCTCATCTCTACAATAAATCAAAAATTAGCCGGGCGTGGTTGCACGCACCTGTAGTTCCAGCTACTTGGAAGGCTGAGGATCGCCAGAGCCCAGCAAATCGAGGCTGCGGTGGTCGGGAGTGGCCACTGCACTCCAGTCTGGGTGATAGAGTGAGACTCCAACTAAAAAAAAAAAAATAATGATGATAATAATAATATATTGCTTAAAATAAAATACTAGCTAATAAAAAATAAATAATATATTGTAAACATTCTCCCAAGCCAATTAACCTTGTCTTGAAATATTATTTTCATCGGCTCAATCCTAGTCTTTTAAATAAAGGTAGCAAAATAGATTCTATTGTTGGATATTTAACTTGTCCATGAAACTTTTTTTTTTCAATATCAATAGTCTATTTTTATTATTAAAATTGTTTCCAAAAATCTTTTTTTTTTTTTTGAGTTGGAGTCTCACTCTGTCGCCCAGACTGGAGAGCAGTGGCCACTCCCAGCCACCGCAGCCTCGACCTGCTGGGCTCCGGCGATCTGTCCGCCTCAGCCTTCCGAGTAGCCAGAATTACAGGCGCGCGCTACCACGCCCGGCTAACTTTTTTGATTTGTTGTAGAGACGAAGTCTCGCCAAGTTGCCCAGGCGGGTCTCGAACCCACGGGCTCAGGCAATCCACTCACCTCAGCCTCCCAAAGGCGCGGGATCACAGGCTGAGCCACCGAGCTCTCCTCCAAAAATCTTATAAATTGAAAATATTTATATCTATTAGCACATTTCAATTTCCAGTGATAACTTCTAAGTACATGTTGATTGCATGATTATAATACATATTTCTAAAAATTAGAAATCTATATTATTCTTTCAATATCTCTGATTACCTTGAAAACAGATCTGTTGTTGTTTTAACATAAACTACAGTTGGTGGATGTATAAGGCATTGGTAATTTTCAAGAAATGGCAAAAAAAAAAAAATCTATGACCCAAACTTTGCAAATTACATGTCAGATATACAATGAGGGGTATATTTAACTCTGTATTAGGAAAATGAACATTGAATTAACTGACTCTAAGTCACAGTATTTCTAAAAACGCACCAATATTTTTAAATTATTATAGATTTAGCAATCTGTATTGCACTTATGTTGAATAGAAGATTGCTTGAGCAATGATCCACTGAAAACTGGCCTTTACATTACCTGGGATTAATGGTCAGTTCCTCAGTTAATGTTCTGAATTTTCTGAACCAAGGCAAAAGTCATCTGTACTCTTACTCACCAGTCATTAACTGGAGTAATGATGGATTTTGGAAAGCATCATTGCTGCCCTGACGGTAAATGGCACCTTTCAGATCTATACTGTTTGCTTTATTTTTCTTGATTGTTTACTTATGCTACCGATCAAGTGGCCACTGGGAAGAATTATTTTTTCCAGCCCCACAATTATTAAATGTAATTTATTAGGATATAGACATGCAAACCCATATATTTAAGTTTTTGAGTATGGAAAGTAAATGAGAAACTCTGAAGAATCTTTATTGACTGGATCTGGGATATAATTATTCCCAGTCTATATGCACTCCATGGACTTTTTCTTTCTTTTTATTTATTTTTTGAGTCAGGCAGTCACTCTGCTGCCCAGGCTAGAGTGCATTGTCACAATTGCAGCTCACCACTGCCTCGAACTCTTGGGCATAGCCTGCCAAGGAGTTGGAACTACAAGCATGCACCACCACATCCAACTAATGTTTTTAATTTTTTGTAGAGAAGAAGTCACTATGTTGCAGGCTGGTCTCAAACTCCTGGATTCAAGCAATCCTCCTACCTTGGCCTCTCAAAGTATTGGAGTTATAGAGATAAGTCACTGTGCCCAGTCTCCATGGATGTTTTCTGAGATAGTAATAAATTCTAAAAGAAATGTAAAGTTTTATGTCCAACATATGAATACTTGTACAAAAGATGATTATATAACTACTTTCATAGTTGTATGTATGTGTTAGATTGTTTTTGTAAATAGCCAGACTGAACATAGCTTGGGAGTCACATGAATCCTTTAAATAGTTTTCTATGTTTCAGTTATTTAAAATCTAAGAGCTTTCTTATCTAATAGCTTCTGCTAGTCAAGTCCTCAAACAAATGTTCATTAGTATCAGAGATAATCTCCATTTCGTGAGTAGTCCTGTTCAGGATTTAACTTTAACTATAATTCATTCTTTTCTTATATTTAATTTCCTCTCTGATCTATTCTAATTACTTGTTTAGACTTTGGAGGAAATAAGAAACAAATTAACAGTGTTCTCTTGAAAATCACTGTTCAAAATTTTTTATCTTTTGCTTTCCTCTCGAACTTATCACTTTGATGATAGAGGATGGTTCTTAAACCACATTTCATAGCTTAAAATGATCTTACTGCCTCCACATTCTGTAAACCATTTTCGCTATCCAAACAAGTCAGTTAGTGGTTGTTTTTGAGGAAAATGGTTTGGGTAATAGGTGTGGTTGATTTTATGGAAAAGACCCAACTTAATACCAATGAAGTTAACAATAATGACAATTATCATTCTTTACTGATGCCATAATATATGACAAAGCATCACATTATTTATCTTAGATACAATTTTTAAAAAATGTTTACCCCCCAAAAAGCAAATGCAATAAAATCTTAAGAAAACTTTAAGACATAAGAATTACTTTGCTGTGAGATGAAGAAACCAAGATCTGAATTATTCAATTATTTGCTTTAGCTTGAGACCTGGGTCAACTCATTGCTTTGATATTTACTTGCTGAATTAGTGGGTAAATTCCTTCTTTAGGCCTCAATTTCTGATTATTAAAGATTCATAACCTTCTTTGAAGTCAAATTCTATGTTCTGGTTTTAGATGTACTCTTGGAAAGCATTGACTTGTCTATTTTGTCTGCCTTTCCAATGATGTTGCAAGCCATTTACAACCTCATATTAAATCCTTTCTGTTTAAACTATCAACTGTGCATTTTGTTCTTTGCAACTGAACCCTTTTGTTAGCTTAGAGCTGTCAACTATGTACGCCACTTCAACTTACATGTTCGTGGAGGTGAACAAGAGATGAAATAGCCTCAATTTATAGAGTCTAATAATTGAGAGTTAATATTTACTAAAGACTTATCAGGCATTGAAGAGTTTTTCCAACACTATAATATGTTAGCAATCACTTATGTATTGGGACTAATTATATTCTTGTTTTGTAGATGAGGAAACTGAATTTTAGAGAAGTCAAAGCAAACCCCAAGTTTATTGTACTTGTAAACGGCACAGACAGCTTTTGAGTTCAGGTGATCTGACTCAACAATTACAGCACCGTGAAGGCATTTCTTAAAATCATCATAAAAATGTACAGGCTGGGCATGGTAGCTCATGTCTGTAGTTTTAGATACTCAGGGGGTGGAGGCAGCAAGATTGCTTGAGTCCAGGAGCTCAAAACCAACCTGGAAAACATAGCAAAACCTGTCTCTTAAAAAAAATCATTAATTGATAGCAAATTGATTGCAATTACAGTGAGGACGATGAGGCAGAAGATGTTAGGAAAATGTTTAAGCAGGTTGAGAGATGGATTGAAACCACTTGGCATGATGACAGGTACCATTGAAGGTTTTATGTATATGCTTGGGTGGGGCACACGAATAACTGAGCTACATTTGCATCACTCCAACTGCTGGGTAAAAGTGTTTTGGAGATTGAGCTAGCCCAGATGTTCAGAAACCAGTTAGCAGGATATCACATGGGTAAAACTGAAGCGGATGTCGATTCAGCTATGAAGTGGAGGTAGGAATGGAGAGAAATGGAAACATGTGACTGATATTTTGGGGGAAGATACAAGAGGCTGTGATGACAATTTAATATTGGAAAAGAGAGGGGGAAACTCGTTAAGAGTGCTGTCCAGGTTTCTGACTTGTGAAAGTAATTAGAATGTTTATGTTGTTTACTCCAAAAGCATGGTCCACAGTTTAGGAACACATCCTCTTGAGGTTGGAATGCCAGAATGAACGGGAAAAAATTGAAATGTACAAAAGATTTTGTCACCAATATCTCTGACTTAAAAACTGCATGCTACGTTATTCTGAGGAACTGTTGTTAGTGAATTCCTCAAAACTGAACAAAAGATTCATCTCTAGTTCCCTGCAGACTTATTAATGTTGTTTGGTTTTCTTCCACATATCAACAGTGACCCAAATTTATCAGTAATCTTAAAAAAAACCTTTTAATAACACCTTATAAAGTTACTTTTTTATGGGGGGATGGAAGTCACAGTAGCAGTTTTACATACTTTGAACTGCATTCAGTTCTCCTTAAAAATAGAGTCTAAACCACAGGTAAAGCCAGTATGCTTTATCTGTTATCACAAAGAGAGAAACTTAGAAACCCCTCAAATTAGAGTATATATAACTATTTTCATTATCATTTAAACTATTGCAGATCATTGATGTGTCAATTAAAATTAAGCTTACATTTTTATAATGTAAACTGAAGCAGTATGTTACCTAAATTAATATGGTTTTAAAATTAAAGTTCTGAATTTTTTTTTCATATACAGACAAGGTCTTGCTATGTTGCCCAGATTGGTCTCGAACTTCGGGCTCAAGTAATTCTCTTGCCTTGGCATCCTAAAGTGCTGGGATTACAGGTGTAAGCCACCTAGCCCGAAAACTTTATAGAGATGTTTTCCAGTATTTTCTCACCAATAAGTCCTATGACTTAAAAGTGTTTGTTGGTTGGACATGGTGGTTCCAGCCTGTAATCTCAGCACTTTGGGAGGCCAAAGCAAGAGGATTGTCTGAGTCCAGGGACTCAAGAACAGCCTGGGCAAATTGGTGAGACCTCATCTCTACAACAGATCAAAATTAGCCTGGCATTGTAGCACGCACCTATAGTTCTGGCTACTTGGAAGGCTGAGGCGGAAGGTTCGCCAGAGCCCAGCAGGTGGACACTGAGGTGGCCGTGAGCGTGCCACTGCACTTCAGCCTGGGCAACAGCGTGAGACTCTGACTCAAAAAGAAATTGTTTGTTTATTGCACAAAATGCTGGTAGTAACAGTTTAGCTTTTCTATTATCAAATAATACATAAGTGTTCAACAGAATGTTCATGAATGAAATTATTTCTATCAACATTCTATAGTGATATAATTTCAGCCCAAGCAAATAATCTTGATATTTTACTTAATAAATGCAGCATTATTGCAGATCAATTGTTCTCTAAAATACTGCAAATAAGGCATAAAGCATTAAAGTGAGCACAGAGTTTATTTTGACATACTGAAAAGCAAAATTAAAATTGTGCTCTACTCCTTTAATAAGGAATTTGGGGTTTGATATACTAGGATTCAGATACCGTTGATGTGAAAATCAATGGCTCTTTTAGTAAGAAAAGCAGAGAAATTTTTACAAGAAAAGTGAATAGAGACATGAGTGGAAGACAAATTTTGTTTTGTGTGTCTTAAAAATCTCTTAGGAAGGAAAATGTCCCTTTGCTCCAAAGTCACTTGAACATAACAATATAGAAACTTCGGTATTGTCTGCTCATCTGTTACTAAGAGTTAGGAGCAAGGCCGGAGTGGCAATCGCTTCCACCCATGTTTTGCTGACACCGTTGAGTTCTATAAGGAGATGATTCTTGCTCTTTTAGAAACATTTCCAGGCATCAAGAGTACCAGCTGTCTTCAGTCCTGAAGTATAACAGGCATGTCGGTGAGTGGTGATGGCAAGCTCATAGGTAAGCCTAGAACAGGTATGGCTAACAACACTGTGAAATGAGTCATACTATTATCAGTATTTGATAAGTGGCTTAGTGAGAGAAAGCAATGTTCTCAGAAACACCCAGTAAGAGAGAGAGAGGGAGGAATTTGGATCTGTATGTGCCAGACTTGAAGTTAAAACTTTTAAGCCTGATGTTACTCTTTTGCATCAGAACTTTCTTTTCCTTACCTACCTATAGTCATACATACCTTCAGTAATTGACAGTGCAAACTTCCATGTATGAAGACAACTCAGATCTTTGATAATATTCTGTGATCTTGACATTTTACTTGAGTTTCCTCCCAAAAATCAATGTCAGCTTCTCCTGTTTGTGGTTCATATACCCCCAAGTATTATCTATAGACAATAAATGGTTAATAAATAAATACCTTACACATTAATGTGTTGCTGCTGCTTTAATGGTTGTAGAACCTGGTTTTTTAAAATTCAAAAAGTTACTAAAGTGATACTGTATTTCATCTAAACTAAGATACTTTTATTTCAAGATACACTATTATATTTTGTGCCTCTAAAAAAACAATATGCTGCCAGCTATAATTTTAAGATACCATTGGTTGATGGATTACTAATTTTAAAGATGTTAATATGTGAAAAGTAATGTAAATTTTAATAGACCAAAATTTGCAATGCTACTTATGACATTTTCTCATACTTTAGATCTTTGATATGCTGTGATGTTTCCTAGTTTTTCTTTGGCCACAAAATCTTTAACCACTGGATTACTTTGAACTGTTTTAATTGTCAGGACTTGCTTTGCTGGTTGCCATAAACCGACCTCATGGCATTATGATGAAAATTAGATGAAAAAACAGGGCTCTTTTAGAAGAGTGCATGGCACACGATAAACAAATAACATTAGGTCTTACTAATAGTACCGCCTACTGCTACTAATTTAAAAGAGTCATGATTTATGAAAAAGCAAAGATTAGCTATAATTTTTGAAAATCCCCAAAGCTATTTAGTTGGGTCACCAAGTATGAGAGTTCAGGGTAAAGATGATGTGGGATTTACTTTTTTTCCTGCTCTAAATCTTCACCAATGCCCAAGGGCAGTTGAAAATTAAAAATGGATTTTTCATTCTCTCATGATCATGGCTACTGCAGCCTTGGCCTGCTGGACTCAGACGATCCTTCTGCTTTAGTCTTCCAAGTAGGTGCAACTACAGATGCACGCCATGACACCTGGCTAATTTTTTTTTTAATTGTAGAGATGAGGTTTTGCCATGCTGCCCAAATTGTCTGGGCTCAGACAATCCTCTTGCCTCAGCTTTCCAAATTGCTGGGATTACCAGTATAAGTCACCATGTCTGGCCTCATTTTCTTTTTTTTTTTTGAGTTGAAGTCTCACTCTGTCGCCCAGACTGGAGTACATCGCAGCCTCGACCCGCTGGGCTCCGGCGATCCTTCCGCCTCAGCCTTCCGAGTAGCCGGAATTGCAGGCACGCGCTACCACGCCCGGCTGATTTTTGATTTATTGTAGAGATGAGGTCTCGCTGCCCAGGCGGGTCTCGAACGCACGGGCTCAGGCAATCCACTCACCTCAACCTCCTAAAGGCGCGGGATTACAGGCTGAGCCACCGAGCCCAGCTTCATTTTCATTCTTGATCATTGAATAGATACTTTCATTTACTTCTATGCATACGAAAATATCCAATTCTAGAAATTCACTAGCTTAAAATTTAAAGAAAAAGTGTCACTATGGGCAAAGGCTTGTGAGCTAATGTCTGAGGAGGTATACAAGCAAGTGAAATGCCCAAGTCAATCTTGGCTACCATGGGGATTATATGTTTTAACTACTATTCACAGTATGCTAATCATATTTACTTAAGCATAATTTCACATGAAGTTCTAACTAACGTTTTAGAGAATTAGGTCTTCAACTACTTAAGTTAGGATTAAGACAGAGAATAAGTTTGTTAGTAACAAACTGGAAAGAAACTTGATTTTGGATTGTGTACATTTAGATGAGTGGGAAGTTATAATATCAATAGCCTAATAAAAGCAGTAACATGTAAGAATTTGTATGTTGCATGCCTTTAACATTAATATACATTATATTCTCTAATCCTCACAACAATCCTTAGAGGCAGGAACTATTTATGTCACACAGCTAGTGAAATTTAAACCAGGATTTGGAGGTCTCTCTAGCTCCAAAGTTACCTTTGTTAATACGTACACTGGATGCTCTGTGATTTTAGTTCACATTTTAGAAGTGGTGGTTAATTCTCCCTGCCTCTTCTGGCTCTACTTATTTCCCTTTCCTGAGAAGATTCGCTGATAATGCTCTTTCCTTGGCAACCCATGAAGTCACAACAGGCGGTATCTCACTTTAAGCCCTGTGCATTCCTTTGGGAAATGTTATTCAACAAATACCAAGTAATATGTGAGATATTGCATGGCATACTTGAGAGGCCTGCACAAAGGAGACATAGATACATGAGTCAGGAGTTTACAATCTTGCAAATATCAAAATCACATGAGAGCAAGGAACCTTTCAAACTTAGGTATTCTCTACAGATTTGCTGAAAAAAAAATACCAACTGTATTCTCTCAGATTTTTTTCACTAGCATGCCTCACACTTTTCCAAAGTTGGATGTCTCATGTTTCTGTTGCCATCTTGTTACAAGAGGCCAGTAGGAATAATATGTATGGCATCTCTGCTTCAATATGGACGTTCTCTATTCTGGAAGTTCAAGGTTCACTACAATGTTCGTATTGACTGTCCTAGCTAATGTTTTGGTCATCTGACAGCATAATCATCTCTGGTAAAGGAGGCTGTATATTGACTCCCACCCCCCGGAGTCTCATTTTTGACATGGAAGTAGTCCTGGAATAAGTCATAAATGAGATTCTAAAGGATGAGTCTTGTCTTCCTAGCTGCTTCATTCAAACTAACTCTGAGGACAGCACTTGATATCCCTGTGTGGAAAAGCGTGCGTGAATTGAAAACCCTGCTCAGGGCAGGCTGATGACCCAGCGAAGGTTGAAAGGGTCACTGTAACATTTTCTTCTGTGCCGTGTTCTTGGTCATATCTCACCTACAAATTTAGTTTTTGATAAAAAGGTACCAATCACAATTCTTTAAACAAATAATTCCCCTATTAACCGCCAGCGTATGGGTAAATTGCATGTGTCAACTTTCTAGAAAATAGTTCTCTTTCTAATTTTCCTGCAATTAAAGATAGAAAAATAAAGTTGATAGTAGAATCAGATAAATGACACTTTGTGGATTAGCTAGCATTTATTGCCAGATTTTGTCAAATCTTCAAAATTTTCTTCGTAGACTAAGTAGCTATCGTGTTCGAAACGTACTCAGAAAGAACTTTCCTTTCTTTAGATCTTGCAAAACCTGGTAAAGAGAAGTGCTCACACCTCAGTAGGCTGACAAGTCCTCTCCAGTGCTGTGTCCCTTTGTCATGCTCCGAGACATGAGAGGTGGGCATTTCATATTCTAAAAGGAAAATATATAATTTAGCAGCCAAACCACTCATTGGTGAAAGCGATTTTATCTTTTGTGCAAACATATTATCACTATAATAACCATCTAACTTAGCTATTTTTTGAGACCTCTGGTTCAAGGAGACTTAATGGGAGAAGGGATAGAAGAAATAAGCAATAGATTAGAGGAAAGGAAAAAATAACACGGCAAACTCATATCAGAATATGAAAATCCAACAAGAAAGAAAGAAACCACAGTACAAAGAATACACAGGGAAGATGTATGCATCAGGAGTAAAGATCACAAGTCCCCAACTTTGGAACAAACAAACCTGCTTTGAATTGCTGGCTGTGTTGCTTGCTAATTATGGGACCCTGGACAAGTTATCTAAGCTAATTTTCCATCATAAAACAGCAGTGATAACCCTTTCTTGTTTGCCCAGTCTTTGTGAGAATTAAGTGACATTCTATCCAAAATACTCAGCTTAATTCCTGGCACAAACTCTCTGCCCCATAAGCAGAAACCTTGAATAAAATTCCATTTTCTCCAGAAAAAAAGAAGACTGAGATTTGAGTGGCATGGTAGATTGCTATCACTGCCGTCTCTAATAACATTCAGGGTTAGCTACACCAAATGCTGCTAACCTCTGAGGCAGACTCTAATTTTGTGTTAATGCTTTGCCAGCTGCATGTTTAGAAGCCAAGCAGGGGAATAGTCCATGTCCACACAGACCACATCTCTGAGACAAGTCTCTATCAGAGCTGATTCCACTTTAGGTATTCATCTGAGCTCATGCAGTTTTGAGGCATTTCTTTCTTCATGGATTTCCTGGGACCTGATTTAAGGTGCACACATCAATCAGAGCCTAATCAAGATCAAAGCCAGCAGCTTCTCAGGGGATGAGACAAGCGACCATTGAGACCAGTTCAATCAAGGTGGCCCTTGGGTTCAGAGGCTCCCACCTGAAATAAATCTGGAAAGTGTCTTTTAAATTCAGTGAACACTGATGAAGCAGCTGCCCATAGGGAGACCCTAACCGTACAGTATAAATACATCTATCACAGAGCAGTCATAAATAACACTCTTTCGTTTTATGCATAATTAACACTGAGGAGTAGCTAGTAGCTTGGATGAATTTTAATGACACTTTCTAAGGTTACTTTTGTCTGCCTTAGCTTCAGAATAAAAGAAAGTAGAATTGCTAGCCTATATGCTGTGGTACGCACGTGTGTGTGTGTGTGTGTTTGTGTGTGTGTGAAAACTCTTGCATTTTGCTTTTCCGTGTATTTTATTCTGCATAGGAATATTAAATGCAAGTTTGTTTTGTTTTGTTTTGTTTTGTTTTGTTTTTGAATTGGAGTCTCACTCTGTCGCCCAGACTAGAGTGCAGTGGCCGCTCCCGGCCACCGCAGCTTTGACCTGCTTGGCTCCGGCGATCCTTCCGCCTCAGCCTTCTGAGTAGCTGGAATTACAAACATGTGCTACTATGCCCAGCTGATTTTTTTTTATTTATTGTAGAGATGAGGTCTCGCCAAGTTGCCCAGGCGGGTCTCGAACCCGCAGGCTCAGGCAATCCACTCACTTCAGCCTCCCAAAGTATGGGATTACAGGCTGAGCCACTGAGCCCGGCTGCAAGTTTTTTCCTAAGAAAATCATTGGAAACCACAATGGTTTAAAGCCCTTTGACTCTCATTATTTTAACCTAAGGTCTGTCTGCAATAGGTGAATAATAAGGTGAACCGAATTCAAGGTTGTCCTTCTTATCCTGTGGGATCTGCAGAAAGAGGAGGACAGACAGGAGACAGAAATGGCTCCACAATTAGAAATACCTTTGGAGGCCAGCAAGCAATCTTAATGCTTGGTGGCTGATATGAGGCGAAGACTGATGGTTGAGGATTGTCTACTGCATCTTTGTGGGATATTTTCATTGTGACTTGCCATCTATGTAAAATTAAAAACAGGCCCTCTATTTTCTTATGTCTCCATGGAAAGGTCCATTGGCTCCAATAAAATAATGCAGTTTTAAGTGCAACTTGCTTCAAATGGTATTTTCCACATATTGTCATTCGAAGGTCTTGCCTGCTGGCTTTAGTGACATACTTAAATTAATGACACTGGGTGTCTAATTACTTTCTGTTAGAAAACTTGATTGATGGATATGATAACTTTGATGCAATAATGTGCTTTTCCTGTGACTTTCCAAATAGACTCAGGGTCTGATTATTTGACTGTTATTTTTATTTTAGTAGACAATTACTACCTTTAGAAATTCTCAGGAAAGGTACTGCACCCGAAGTGATGAGAAGAGTTTTAACTTATCATTGCTTTATAGCCACTTTACATAATGTATTGTTACAATGGAACAATGCAAGTTTTATGAAGGTATCAAACTTCTTAGGCAACTAAAATATAAATGCTAGGGAAATTTGGCCAAGAAAAAAAAATCATGGGCAGGAAAGACTATTAAGGTAAGTGTCTCTCTAAATGCAAAGTGAGTTCTCCAATTCCAAACTCAAGTAAGATCCATGAATCAAGTGGTTTCTGTTTTAGCTTTCATCAGTGATAGTGAGAATTCTCTGGGAATTTTGAGAGTGATGTATTCAATAGAAAGGTCTCTGAAGTTTGGGTCGACATCCATGACCATCACTTAACAATCACGTAGCATCCTACTAATTTCTTACTCTGTCTTCCTCGGTTTCTCCAACTAGAAGAAGACAGTAGTGACAGTTGGAATATTTCCTTTAAAAATGCCTTGAAGCCGGGCTCGGTGGCTCAGCCTGTAATCCTGCCTTTGGGAGGCTGAGGTGAGTGGATTGCCTGAGCCCGCGGGTTCGAGACCCATCAGGGCAACTTGATGAGACCTCATCTCTACAATAAAATCAAAAACTAGCTGGGCGTGGTAGTGCGTGCCTGTAATTCCGGCTACTCGGAAGGCTGAGGCGGAAGGGTCGCCGGAGCCCAGTGGGTCGAGGCTGCGGTGGCCGGGAGCGGCCACTGCACTCCAGTCTGGGTGACAGAGTGAGACTAAAAAATAAATAAATAAATAAAAATAAAAATAAAAATGCCTTGAAAATGCTGTTTATAAATACTGCTGAGTAGCGTTTACAAACATGACCTCGCCCTTAAGATTAACTTCTGGAATCTTTCTGTATGTGAGACAACTAAAAATAGAAGGTTATAGCTGTAAATCCTGGACACCAAAAGGCACCATGACGCCTATTATGAGCCCCATTATGTGATGATGATGTGACGATGACGATAACGACAGTCTTGAAAGGAAATGAACACAAAATGAATCGAATCTATGAACATTGGAAACTGAATGACTTTCTTCCTATCTCTCCAGCTTTCAGCAGAAATGGAAATCACATTTTTCTAGTCATATAGGTCTAAGATCTTGCACTGTTTTTTTTTTCTCCCTAGTTTAAGAATATGCTCACTCATAGGGACAGAGTGTCTTCTCCTGAACTTACAGACCCTCTATCCTGAACTTACATAAACCACTCACGTAAGACATTTTCTTTTTTGTATAACAGACATTGCAGAAGATTTTTTAATCTCCTGGGGGTGAATAGTATAGCAGCAAAATTTAAAATTAAATATTAAATGTGCCTCTTTCTTAAAATTGTGCACCACGTGTCTTCCTAGATTCTGGACTTTTGCATTAATTCCTGGTCACTTTCCTTCTTGTCTTTCTCTTATATATCACTGTTCCTCCAGGGAAAATGTGAGTCTCCTGGCAACTTCAGAACAAGTTCTCTCACTCTCACTGTATTATAGAAAGCAATCTGACCCTCCTCAGAGGCTATCTTCAGACTTAGTTACAAGACTATCTCTGCACAACCAAATGTAGTAGGAGGAAATGAATTGAAAGTTATCGCCTATGACCAAACATATGGGCCTTTTAGACAGCGGTAAAGATGTTAGGTTTTATTTCCAGCAGGATAGGAAGCTATTAGAGGGTTTTGAGAATAAAAAAAAAAAAGAGCCCTAATATGTATTTTAGAAGTAACACTCTGGATGACAAGTGGATGGGCTGTGTGGGAGAAAAAAATATTGGAAGTAAGAAGAAAAAAACACACACACACACACAAAGGAAGCTATTGCAATTATGCAGGCAAGATAGAATGGAGGTTTGTATGAACATGATTATTAGCAGTTGAGGTAGTGAGAAGTGGTTGGATTTTAGAAATATGTTGAAGATGCAGCCTACAATATTTGCTTATGGACGGCATATAGCATGTCCAAAGAAAAAAAACACCTTTTCAAGGTTTTTGCATTTTTCTACTAGAAAGCTGGTCTTGCCAGTACCTGAGATGCATAGTGCTGTGGGAAGGCAAGTTGAGAAAATCGGTGAATTCCAAGTTTGTTTGAAAACATCCTGAGTTTTAGACGCGTATCAGATAGTGCAATGGAGACGTCGACTAGGAAGTTGAATATGAAAATCTGTAATTCAGGGGATAGGTTCAGGATGGAGATTAAATGTGGCAATCCTAAGAATACAGATGTTATTTAAAGCCATGACTTGAATGGGCTTATCGATGGAGACGAGTAGAGAAAGAGAAGAGGGAAGTTCTCAAACCAATCCTGAAGGCATTTCAGTTGTTTCAAGATCAGGACAAGAAGGTAGGTTGTTGAAATGGAACTGAATATATTTAGAAGAACCAAGAAAAGTGGTGTTTCTGAAGCCAGGTAAAGAAGATGATTCTAGAAGATAAGAATGATTGACAAAGAGGTTTGGTGAAACCATGACTAAGATGCAGACGTCCGGTTGGTAAGCTAATGGTTTTGATTGGTGGAAGGGTGGAGCTGAAAGCCTGACTGCAGTGTATGCAGGAGAGCTTATAAAGGGAATCGGGGAAAGATAGCATACAGACATAACTCTAAAGCGTTTTTGCTATAAAGAGTTTTTCTTTATTTTCTTTTTGAAATGGGATACACGTGACGAGAAGGGCGTGTGAAATTTTGAGAAGTTTGGGGTTTTAAAAAATTTGTCTTAGTTGTTGATTTGTTTGATAGGAGATAGAGCATATCACTATGCTAATGAGGATAGTTAGGAGAAAGTGAAAATTTGATTCCATCAAGAACAACTGCAAGAAAGAAGCGCTTGCATGGATAGGTAATGGTAACAGTTACCTTGCAGTGATACTGTCTGTGTCAGATGTAGGTAAAGGTAAACAAAAAAGAAAAAAAAATCTGCGATCGAGGCTGAATAATGCCTGTTATTATTGCCAGACAACTTGCGTATACTATTCATTCTCATGTTTGGTTGACTAGCTACAACAATTTTTTTTTTATTGGGAATTAAAGTGCTTGAAAATAAGTTTAAGAAACCTATGACAGCCATTGGCAATGGGCTTCCTCAGTTTCCCTGATGGCGTTGATTCTCTCGGGGAAGAAATGGGGAGAAAATGACCCTTGGGCCTAGACCCTGCCTATAAACTGGCTTCTCCACAGCTTCAATGAAATGATGGCAGCCGGGCTCGGTGGCTCAGCCTGTAATCCCGTGCTTTGGGAGGCCGAGGTGAGTGGATTGCTGCGGGTTCTAGACCCGCCTGGGCAACTTGGCGAGACCTCATCTCTACAATAAATCAAAAAATTAGCAGGGCATGGTAACGTGCGCCTGTAGTTCCAGCTACTTGGAAGACTGGGGTGGGAGGATCTCCGGAGCCCAGCAGGTGGAGGCTGCGGTGGCCGGGAGTGGCCACTGCACTCTGGTCTGGGTGATGGAGTGAGACTCTAACTCAGAAAAAAAAAGAAAAAAGAAAAAAGAAATGATGGTGGTGGGAGGGCAGGGGAGACAGATACCAGGGCTCTCAACACAACACTTTTCTCCAAGACCAGACTCGAATTCCCGGGACCACAGAAGCCCATTTCAGGAACTGGCCTTCATTGTAAGTTTTTTGGTTTATTGGTTTAATCTGAAGACAACCATGCCTTAAAAAAAAAGCTTAACCTGCCAGGTAGTGGGCTTGAAATCATGCTACTCCATAATGAAGGTCATTGCTGATGGACAAGCAGAGCTGGCTGGTAAATTACAGAGTTTTCAAGGACTTTTTATGAACTCCAGATGTAATTTCAAACTGGTGTTTCAGTAAGTCAGAAAGGACTTAAAATGGCCTATTTCCCCTTTCTTTCTGGCAATTTGCTATAAGTGCTGATTATTTTGTCAAGCCTTTTGAGCTCAAAGCTCTGACTATAATATCTGCAGCCTCTGACGGACTGTGGTTAGGAGAGTAAGTGTTAGAAATGAAATGTCTTGTTTATTTAAGAAAGCAATTGAAAGTGAAACAGGGTTTACTCTGCTTTGGGGAAAACTGAGTAAATGCTAATGATCAATAATTGGGAGACTTTATTTTAATATGAAACATACAGTTCACAAAATCTCCATTTATACAGAATGGAGTTGTAAAATGATTTCTTTATAGAATATGGAGCTTCCACGAAATGGGAGGCCCTCTATATTTTTTACAGAAGTTTTTTTTTTTTTTTTTTTTTTTTTTTGAGTTGGAGTCTCACTCTGTCGCCCACACTGGAGTGCAGTGGACGCTCCTGGCCACCGCAGCCTCGACCTGCAGGGCTCCGGTGATCCTTCCACCTCAGCCTTCCGAGTAGCTGGAATTACAGGCGTGCGCTACCACGCCCGGCTAATTTTTTGATTTTATTGTAGAGATGAGGTCTCGCCTGCCTAGGCGGGTCTCGAACCTGCGGGCTCAGGCAATCCACTCACCTCAGCCTCCCAAAGGCGCGGGATTACAGGCTGGGCCACCGAACCCGGCGACAGGAGTTTTAAGAAGAATCACATATGTAAGTCCACTATCTCTTATGTTTCTGAGGTTGGCAAAGTATTGGCTTTCGAAGAAGGACAGTCTTGTTTATTAGCACTCTTGAGTTCTTGATCTTGTGGTGTTTCATTTTAAAATCTCAATAATATATGTTTTAAGAAATTGGAATAAAGAAAAAGGAAATGCTGACAATTTGTGTTCAACGATTCTTGTGATAGATGATATAAAACGTTCCAGTAATATTTTAAACATTAATTTATTTCAAGTTACATCTGAAGTAGCATTTATTTTACAATATCTAGATGAAAGGAAGAGAGGGTCACATGGCCTATACAGTGTTATTTACCAAAACAACGCAAGATACCATGGATCTCATTTTCTGAGTATGTATGATGGAAGAAGGACTGTTTCATTCCCTTTAATAATTATTCTTAAGCCTCTTATGTGCTCAATATTATGCTATGTAGGCACTGCGGGGACAAAGGGAAAGTGATAGAAATGGCAAGAGTTTAAAATAAATCTGAGCCGGGCTCGGGGGCTCAGCCCGTCATCCCGCGCCTCTGGGAGGCTGAGGTGAGTGGATTGCCTGAGCCCGCGGG
>NW_007260498.1:720812-748813 GCF_000164805.1 Carlito syrichta
GAGACCTCATCTCTACAGTAAATCAAAAAATCAGCCGGGTGTGGTGGCGCATGCCTGTAATTCCGGTTACTTGGAAGGCTGAGGCGGGAGGATCACCGGAGCCCAGCAGGTCGAGGCTGCGGTGGCCGTGAGCGGCCACTGCCCTCCAGTCTGGACAACAGAGTGAGACTCCAACTCAAAAAAAAAAAAAAAAAAAGAAGAACTTGACCTTAGACTTGATGAGGGATCCTTACTACACAAGTATGTCCTTCTAGGTCCTACATTAGATTCCCACGGTACTTGGTGAGGTATTTCCATTCTGACTGAATTGGAACACCATTGTTTCTCAGAACTGCACACCTTCAGGTCCCAGCTATACATAATCTCTGCTATCACATTTGACTCTCAACTGGAGGATCTCTGCTAGCCTTAGAAATCTCACCCTAAGCCGGGCTCGGTGGCTCAGCCTGTAATCCCAGCGCTTTGGGAGGCTGAGGTGAGTGGATCGCCTGAGCCCGCGGGTTCGAGACCCGCCTGGGCAGCGAGACCTCATCTCTACAGTAAATCAAAAAATCAGCCGGGTATGGTAGCGCACGCCTGTAATTCCGGCTACTCGGAAGGCTGAGGCGGAAGGATCGCTGGGGCCCAGCAGGTCGAGGCTGCGGTGACCGGGAGCGGCCACTGCACTCCGGTCTGGGTGACAGAGTGAGACTCTGACTCAAAAATAAATAAATAAATAAAATACAATACAATAAATCTGATGCAATCAATTTTTACTTAAAAACCTAGATGATAACAATCAACTTGTGGACACTTAATTACCACTGAATTAAGAACCATGGATAGGTTAATGCCTCCCTAGAGGTGAATAAGTTATCAGTCTTTTAGTTCCAGAGAAAACTGGTTGTTTGAGAGTGTGGCACCTTCCCCCTTACTCTTTCTCTTGCTTCTTCTCTCACCTTGTGATCTCTGTATATATTGGCTCCCCATTGCCTTCTACCATGAGTGGAAGTAGCCTGGTGCCCTCACCGGCTGCCAAATCTTGAACCTTCCAGCCATGAGACTTGTGAGCCAAATAAATCTTTAAAAAAAAAATAAATCATTCAGTCTCACTATTCCTTTACAGCAATGCAAAATAGATGAAAGCAACTACAAATTAAAGGCATTTCTGCCATAATGTGATGTATTCATTCCTAGAAAACTTTAATTTGTATAGATTGTGCACCAAATATAGCAGGATTTGCAAGGGGGGAAAAAGAGATTGTGCAGATCACTCAAAACTTTTATGCAATTGTATAAGCAGAACTCTTAACAAATTCTAATAAAAACTATTGAAATAATTAAAATATTCAACTTCTAGTCAATAAATGCTACAAGAAATGAACAATTTTATGTTGATCATTGGGGAGGAGGAAGGTTGTTTGATAGACTGTCATATGAAGAAGAGCTGAGGCTATGAAGACAAAGAAAAAATGCACAAAGATCAGGATGAACTGAGCAATAAGCCCTTCGAGCCGGAGCATATGGTCAAACTAAGCAAAGAGGAAGTATGATGGATAATTAGACACCTCAGTGCTACTATATTTCTTCATGGCTTGCTACATTCAGCTGTGCCAACGAACTTTGCAAAAATGTGAGTACACCAGAAAAAAATCACGAATGAACCAACACTCCTTTTTCTTATACTGTCATTATTTCCTATTTATCAGACAAGAATGGGCTCCTTTACATTTCAAAGACACATGTTGTATCAGAACAGATGGTGTATGGGAATTCAGAGAAGGTTTAATAGGGAAGAGGGATTCTGCACTAAACCAGAAGAATGGAGTTTGAATACATAGAAGAGCTTCATCTCATATATTAAAGATTAATATGATTCAATAGTAAACTATGGCATTATCAATATGCATAACTAGAACTATGATACAAAATACTGGGTACCTATCTGGGAAAATTTGTGAAGAAATACTACATTTTAGGAGGTTCAAGCAATTGAGAATTAGGATTTTTTTTTCCCCTTGAACATTCCTAAGGTTTAAAATCAGATCCAGCCAAACATAAATCAGATATTTATTTGTCTTAACTATGCGATTTCGATCACCCCATTTCCTCATGATCTGTCTCCTGCCCATCACAAGACCTGTCAACTCTTGCCTCCAAACCACACCCAAGCTCCACAGCCATGGTCTTAGTCCACGGCAACAGCAGATCGTCCCTCACTTGTGATTGTATGACTGATCTTACCTCTACATGGCAGCCAGAACAATATACTGAACTGTAGTTCACACCATGTTCCTCTACTCAGTCAAGCAACCGTCATTAATAGCATCAAAAAACCAAGCTCCTTGCATTCGCTTCTAATGCTGATTTTGGCCTAATTTTCTGACCTTATTAGATATTACTCTCCTTTCATTTACTTCATTAGCAACTCCTTGGCCGTTTTTCTCTTTCTGAAACATACCGATATTAGGATCTTTTCAGAGCCTTTCCACTGGCTGACCCCTCTCACTGGACCACTCGTTCCAAGTTTTTCAATATGGCCGCTCCCTCTCGTCTTTTACGATGCTTCCTCAAAGACATTGTCCCAGCTCTTCTATCTATAGTGCCTGCTCCCTGAACCGTAACATACCATCTATCATTGTGCTTTAATCACTTGGTTTCCTTCTTAACACTTAGATACTACATGAAAGCACCTTGCTTGTTTCTTAAAGATTTATTTGACGATTATGTGTTTTCCTCATCCCAAACTAGATTCTTAGCTCAATTATGGCAAGGATCTAATTTGTTTTGTTTATGGTTGTATCCTCAGCACAGGAAACAATGTCTGCCAATAATATTTTCTTCAGAAATAATAAGGGTGGAGCTTTCTCTCATGCAAAATGGAAAAATAATGCCTACTTTGCAGGACTGTGTGCCTGGCACATTCACTGACATACAGTGTAGAATGTGAAGAGAAAATCATCTAAACAGTTGATAAGCATAACAATATAAAACAAAACCAAAAAACCAAAAATTTTAAAAATGATACTCAAAGCACCATTAAAAATAAAACAAAGAAATGAGGCAGTAGTTCTTGCCTCAAGGTTCCTAAGTGGTGATCTTTGCCATCTCCATTTATATTTATTTTTTGATCTATCTGACGCAGTTATATATATATGTGTGTACGAATATATATAATGCTATATATTATTTACATAATGCTATTTATATATATATTTACATAATGCTATTTATATATATTTACATAATGCTATTTTTATATATATATATTTACATAATGCTATTTATATATATACAATCAAATTTTCCAGGAATTTTCTGAAGCTACTGGAATTTTGTGAACCTTTATACTAATATTTATTTGTCAAGTTTCTTTGTTTTTTTATTTTCATCTTTTTTGTGTTAGACAAAAAAGCACATATACTGTTTTTAGTTATGTGTCAAAACTTAGGCCCATAAGCAAGTTCTCTAGACCAGTACGTTTGGCTTGGATGGTAAGCACTTATTTCTGCAAAATAATATTTCAGTCTTCTCATTTTGGGGTGTAGGAGTGATTGATACTACTAGATTGATATTTTGAGACCTTTCTCATAAATACATGGACATTTTATCTGAGAACCCATGATCATGTTTACGTGTGATTCCTCCTTCTCAGTGTCAATGGCAGTCCTTAAGCAAAATAAGCTGAGTGGGAATATTTCCATTTATTTTGTAAAACAAATATATACATACATATATTCAACTCCTATTTTTTTATTTTAAGTAGAGTTTGATTATGAAATATAAGAACTAGACTGTAGCTTAGAGGATTTTATAGCCCAGCACCTCTATTCAGGTGAGTTAGGTGAGCGCAAGAGAGGTTCAGTGATTTTCCTAAGGCCACACAACTAGACCCTCTGCTGTTTACTATAGCATACCTTCTAGAACTTCTAGACTTTGTAAAGAGTGCCATCCCACAGGACTATATGTACATTCCATGTAAATTCACCCCCTCTTACACAGGTGTAATTGTGTAGATGTTTGATTTAAAATTTATGCATAAGAGACTATCAACTTTGGATGTAAAACTCAACCTCATTAGGAATCTGAAAGACAAAAATTGAAATCAAAGTTCAGTGCCACTCAAGATGCAAAACAGTTAACATGTGAAAATTCTGACAATCCCATGATTTGGTTAAGACATGGACAGCCTGGAGCACCTGGAACACTCTCACACACTACTAATAAGAGTATAGACTGGATTATCCAATTGGCAGAGCTCATCAGGGTTGAATAGGCTAATCCAAACTCAGCCTTACTCAGAAGTGCCCCAATCTGGAAACAGCTCAAATGCCCTCAATCGAAGAATACATAAATAAATTATGCTGTATTTAAACAACAGGAGAGTATAGAGTAATGGCAACAGACTAATACAGCCTTCAAAAACAAGAGTGAATCACACAGAAGAGCCAGATATAATCATGCATATAACAGAATTCATATACATATATACATACATTATATATACATATTTTAAGTGAAATTAATGTACGGTATTATAAGTCAGGAGAATGATTCCCTTTGAGGAAAAAAGATGCTATGGAAATTTAAAATTTTATGAAAATTAAAATAAGAGGGCTTATGGGGTACTGGCATCTTTCCATTTCCTGACTGGTACAGTAGTTACACGAGTATTTGCTCTGTGATAATTTTCCATACTGAACATCTATTATTAATACATTTTTCTGTATGTATTTTGTGAGTCAATAAAGTTAAGACCAAATTTGTGGCACATGAAAACTGAAAAGTAAAGAAGAAAATGACTAGGTAAACATTTTGGATTATAAGAAAATGTAGCTTAGTTAAAAATTGCTAGAGAACACATTGGTCATATGGGTACTTAAACTGCCTTTAACCAAGGCTGAGATTACCATAGGAAGTCTGTTGGAAGGCATGTTGCAGACTAGCTAACCAGCGTAATGAACAAAAGCAAGGTAAGAAGCGGGGAAAAAGGAATGGTAAAGGTCAGAATGGCAAATAATTAAGTTAGGACATGAAAGTCAAGTAGAGGCATTCCTAAGTAAGCCCCCTCTTTGGACGTAGTGTAGGCAAACCTAAAATTTTATCCATATATCTGAAGTTTTTCCATCTACCCTAGCCTCTTTACCCCAGGAAATGCACAATGGCTGCCTGGGGTAGAGAAAGACAACTAAGAAGGATGAAGTTGTGCCGAAGAGGTAACCGACGGAACTTGTTTCCTAATTTCGGCCTCACCTAACAAAACAGATCAACCCTGTGCTGATGACACATGGAAAGTCTTGTAGCAAACGCAGAAAGCCATCTCTTTGGGATGGTGTTATGCCAACAGAATTATCAGTAAAGGAACAAAATTCTCGACTCCCATGGGGTACTTCCCTCACTGGCAAGAGCAGTGACATCTCTTTCCAGCACGCTTTCATGATATTTCACGTTTCTCTTTTTACAACACTCATCACACGTGTGATAATTTTTTTTTTTTTGAAGATGTGGGGTACAATTCAGGATTAAGTATTCCTGTGGTCATTGTACAGGTAAAGTTTGGGCCTCCATTGGTCCCCACTTTGCCTGGTTTGAGATCAGTTACCCTTATTGATGTTGTGGTTTCCCACCCTCCCCACCACCCCAGGCAGTGTCCTGTTGCTGCCAATTCCCTTCTTACAGTATTATGGTAAATGTTCAGGGTTCATTTATGAGTGAGAGAGAACATGTAGTGCTCTTCTCTTTGTTTCTGTGATAGATCACTGACTACGATAAACTCTAAATCCATCCAACTTGCTGCAAAGAACGTATATTTGTCCCTTTATATGGCTGTATAATATTCCATTGTGTATATGGACCACATTTTTTAAAAATCCAGTTAATTTCAATAGGCAGCATGGCTTGTTCCATGATTTTGCTATTGTGAATAATGCTGTAATAAACGTGTGTGCAGGTATCATCTTTTTTAAGAATGATCTCATTTCCTCCCAGTATAATCCCAGTGGGGAGATTGCTGGGTCATATGGAAGGTTAATGTCTAATTATTTTGTAATTCACCACACTGTTTTCTAAAGACATTGCACTAGTTTGCATTCCCACCAGCAATGGAGAAGCATTCCTTTTTCTCTGCATCCTTGCCAGTATCTGTTGTTGTTTTATTAATGATGGCCATTCTTACCGGGGTTAGCTGGTATCTCAATGTAGTTTTGATTTGTATTTCTCTGATGATTGGTGAGGTTGAACACTTTTTCATGTGTCTGCTAGCTACCCATATATCTTCTTTTCAGTAGTGTCTATTCGTGTCTTTTGCCCACTTTTTAATGGGGCTGCTGGCTTTTTTCCTTTCAGCACGTTTGAGTTCCTTGTAGATCCTGGATGTTAGACCTTTGTCAGATATACAGTTGGCAAATATTTTTTCCCATTCTGTGAGTTGCCTCCTCACTCTCTTGATGGGGTTTCTTTTGCTTTGGAGAAGTTTTTCAGTGTGATGAGGTCCCACTTATCTATCTTGTTTCTTATGGCATGGGCACTTGGGGTTTTGATCAGGAATTGGTTGCCAGTTTCAATTTTCATAAGGGTGTCTCCTGCATTTTCTAAGGTTCTTATCATTTGAAGTTTTACGTTTAGGTCTTTGATCCATTTAGAGTTAAATTTTGTGTATGGTGACAGGTAGGGGTCCTGTTTCAATCTTCTGCATGTGGTCAGCCAGTTTTCCCAGCACCATTTACTGAATAGGTTCTCTCCCAGTGGTTGCGGTTGGAGACTTTGTCAAAGAAGAGTTGGTTGAGGAATCGAGGCTTTGCTTCCGGAATCTCTATCCTGTTCCATTGGTCTATTTGCCTGTTCTTGTACCAATACCAGGCTGTTTTGATTACTGTAGCCTTATCATAAAGTTTGAAGTCTGGAAGTGTGATACCTCCTGCTTTGTTTCTTTTGCTAAGGATTGTTTTGACTATTCGTGGTCATTTACGTTTCCATTTGAATTTCTGTATTTTCATTTCCAGGTCTGAGAAGAATGATGCTGGTAATTTAATGGGTATTGCGTTGAATCTGAGGATTGCCTTTGATAGGATGGACATCCTAACAATGTTGATTCTTTCTCTCCATGAGCATGCAATATTTTTCTATTTGTTTGCATCTTCTTGGATTTCTCTGAGCAGTGTTTTGTAGTTCCCATTGTGAAGGTCTTTCACTTCTCTTTTTAGGGACATGCTGAGGTATTTCCCTTTTTTGTGGCTATTTTAAGTGGGATGTGCTTTTTATTTGGTTCTCTGCCTTCTTGTTGTTGGTGTATAAGAAGGAAACTCTTTTTCACATTTATTTTGTCCTCTGAGACTTTGTCAAGTCCTTTATCAGTGAAAGGTTTTTGACAGATTCTCTTGAATTTTCAAGGTATAGGATCACATTGTCAGTAAAGGGGGGTAACTTGACTATCTCTTTTCCTGTTTTGATATCCCTGATTTCCAAAACAAAGTTGAAAAAGAGGGGTAAGAGTTGGCAGCCTTGTCATATCCCGATTTGCAGGGGAAAAGTTTCTAGTTTCTGTCTGTTTAGCCGTATGCTGGTTGTGGGTTTATTTTAGATGATGCTTACTATTTTGAAGTATGTTCCTTCTATGGCTAAGTGTGTTTCTTTGTTTGTTTGTTTTGTTTTGTTTTTTAGTTGGAGTCTCACTCTGTTGCCCAGACTGGAGTGCAGTGGCATGCTCCCTGCCACCACAGCCTCAACCTGCTGGGCTCTGGCCATCCTTCCACCTCAGTCTTCCAAGTAGCTGGAACTATAGGCGTGCGCTACCACGCCTGGATAATTTTTGATTTATTGTAGAGATGAGGTCTCACCAAGTTGCCCCTGTGGATTTCAAATCCATGGGCTCAGGTAATCCACTCACCTTGCCCTCCCAAAGTGCTGGGATTACAGGCTGAGCCACCAAGAAGAGATACCGGATTTTATCAAAAGCATTTTTCCACATCTAATGATGTAATCATGTGGTTCTTGTTTTCACATCTGCTGATGTATTTAATCACATTTATGGTCTGACAGATGTTGAACCGGCCCTGCATTCTGGGGATGAAACCTACTTGGTCATGGTGGATGATTTTTGACATGTGTTGTTGAATCAGATTTGCTAGAATCTTGTTGAGAATTTTTGCATCTATGTTCATTAGGCATATTGCCTGTAGTTCCCTTTTTTGTTGACTCTTTACCCAGTTTGGGTATCAGTGTGATGTTAGTTCTGTAAAATGATTTGGTGAGAATTCCATCTTTCTCAATTGCTTGGAATACTTTCAATAGGACTGGTATCAACTCCTCCTTGTACGTTTGTAGAATTCTGCTGGAAAACCATCTGGTCCAGGTTTTTGTTTTGTGGTTAGTTTTCTTATGACAGAGTCCATTTCCTGGGTTGTTATTGGTCTATTTAGAGTCTCAATGTCTTCTTACTTCAACCTTGGGAGGCGGTGTGATGTCAGAAAGTTCTCCATTTAATTTAGGTTGCCAAGTTTGTTTCCATACAAGTGTGTATAGTAATCTCTGATAATCTTTTGTATTTCTTCAACATTAGTTGTGATTTGATCTTTTGCATTTCTGACTGTGTTTATTTGGATTTTTTCCTCTCTTTTTTATTGGTCATTTTTGTTAAGGATCAGTCAAGCTTGTTTAATCTTTAAAAGAAACAGCTCCTTGCTTTGTTGATTTTTTTCTGCAATATTTTTGTCTTCTATGTCCTTTGTTTGGACTTTTACTTTGGTGTACTGAATTCTTCTGCTAAAGTTAGGGTTTTGGTGGTCTAGTCTTTTCAGCTCCCTTAGATGATTTGATAGGCTGCTAGCTTGTGATCTTTCCATTTTCTTGATGTGTGTTCCTAGATATATAAATTCTCCTCTTAGAACTCTTTCATGGCATCCCAGAGGTTTTGGTAAGATATTTCTTCATTTTCATTTGTTTCCAGGAATCTTTTAATTCTATTTTGATTTCTATGTTGATCCAGTAGTCATTCAGCCTCATGCTTTTTAGTGTCCATGACTTTGCATATTTTGAGGGAATTTTGTTCATGCTAATATTTATTTTTATTCCACTGTGGTCTGAGAAGGTGCATGGCAGTACTTTTATCATATGAAATTTGTTTATGCTTGATTTATAGCCAAGTATGTGATCAATCTTGGAGTACGTTCCATGTGATAATGAGTGGAATGTATATTCTGTGGTTGTTGGGTGGAGTATTCTGTAAGTATCTATTTAGTCCATTTGGTCAAGGGTCAAATTGAAGTTGTGCATCTCTTTGTTGACTTTTTTCCTCTATGATCTATCTAGGTGTGTTGGTGGGGTATTTAAGTTCCCAGCCATAAGAGTGTTAAAGTCAATATGTTTTTTTTAGTTTACTTAATAGTTGCTGGTGCTCCTATGTTGGGTGCATATATGTTTAGGATGGAAATTTCTTATTGATGGATTGAACCTTTTATCATTCTGTAGTGTCCTTCTTTTTTTTTTTTTTTTTTTTTTGAGTTGGAGTCGCACTCTGTCACCCAGACTGGAGTGCAGTGGCCCCTCCAGTCACTGCAGCCTCGACCTGCTGGGCTCCAGCGATCCTTCCGCCTCAGCCTTCCAAGTAGCCGAAACTACAGGCGTGCACTACCACAGCCGGCTAATTTTTTGATTTATTGTAGAGATGAGGTCTCACCAAGTTGCCCGAGCGGGTCTCGAACCCGCAGGCTCAGGCAATCCACTCACCTCAGTCCTTCTGTATATTTTTAAATGTCTGATAGCTTAAATGTTGTTTGGTCTGATATTAAGATTGTGCATCGTGCATTCTTTGTGATACATTTGCTTGGAAATTTATTTTCCATCCTCTCGCTGTGACTCTGTGTGTGTCTCTTGTGGTGAGATGAGTTTCCTAGATGAGGCAAATTATTGGGTCATGGTTTTTTTCTCCAGCTTGCCATCCTGTGTCTTTTCAGTGGTGCATTTAGTCTATTCACATTCATGCTGATTATTGAAATGTGATTGTTTATCCCTGTCATGAGGTTCTTAAAAGTTTTTCTTTGTTTGTTGTCATTTAACCTCTGACTTGATGTATGTGTGTGTTGTCAATTTTGCAGTCAAGATGCATTCTCTGTTGATTCTGTGTTTTCCTTTCTCTTGGGAAGTGTGTGGTCATTTTTTTTTAAATTTCTTCTGTACTTGATACCTTTTTAAGTGTCTCCTGTAGAGTTGGTTTGGAAGCTACATAATCTCTTTGTGATTGAATGTCTAAGAAGGATTCTAATTCTCCATCACTGATGAAGTTGAGCTTAACTGGGTAGAAAATTTTTGGCTAAATTGTTTACTGTTGAGAACTTGGAATATTGGACTCAAGTCCCTTCTAGCTTATAGTATCTCTACTGATATTTCTGCAGCTATTCTGATTGATCTTCCCTGGTAGGTAGTAAGACCTTTCTCTCTTACTGCCTTTAGGATTTTTTCTTTTGTACCACTTTGTGTAGACAAATTACTATATGTTTAGAGGTCAGTCTTCTCATTTGATGTCTTGCAGGAGTTCTCTGTATCTCTTGTGTTTGGATGGTCTTATCTCTGGTAAGATGGGGAAAGTTTTCTTGGATAACCTCCTGGAATATTTGCTCCAAGGTGTTCTCCATTTGCCTTTCTTCTTCAGGAATATCAATCAGGTGTGGGTTCGACCTCTTGATATAATCACACATCTTTCGAAGTCTTTGATCTTTCTTTCTGATTTTGCTTTCTATGCTTTTTACAAATTAGGTTAATTCCATGTTTGGTCCTCAAGATCTGAGATTCTCTCTTTTGCTTGATTAATTCTGTTTTCCATGCTTATCATCTTGTGATTTATTTCCTGGATGAAAATTTTTATGTCCAAATTCACTGTTACAAGTTCTTTCTGGGTTGCATCTTGGCTTTCCTGAGTTTTATTCACTCTTTCCATCCATTCTCTTATCTCTGTTGTATTCTGGAGCTAGTAGTTGGTGATTTCCATTGTTTGGGCTCTGTGGTCTGATTTTTTTTTTTTTTTTTTTAGATATTTTCTTTTTGTTACACTGGGAATTGCCTGTGTTCTTCCGTTGAGTTTTCCTCATTTGTGACAGATCACATTTTTTTCTCTTTAGTTCCATTATTCAGTGGCAGTGGGAGAGACTTTCACTTCTGATGTTTTCTCAGCCCTCTATTTTTCCCTGATCAGGGCTCTGAATTTTTTCTATTTTGAAACAGTGCTGTGGATGGGAAACTTTGCTGTCTCTTGTAGTTTTGAGAGTTGAATAAAGCAGTGAGTTAGAATTCAGAAACTACTTATAAATCCCAATGTTCACTGATTGTGAATGGGTTCCCTGAGACCCACTTCTCACCACCACTCTGTATAATGATGCAATGGGTATGTTTGTATACCCATGCATCCAAGATATGTAACAGCAATGAGGAGAACAGAGAAAACTAGAGTGAAATAAGATGAACAAAAATCTTTTAAAAATGAAAAATAAAAAAATACAAATCCACAAAAGCAGAAACCAATGCACAAAACAATTAAGAACACACACATACACACACACACACACACACACACACACACACACACACACACCAAAACAGACTGGAAAAATGACAAAGCAAAACAAAACAAAAAATAACAACAAAAAGGAAAACTAAACACACACACATGACCGACACAAAATGAAAGCAGAACAGAGAAAAAAAAAAAGCAAAGAAAAAAGTGAATTCAAATTGAACCCTCACACACATATTCACACACTCATTAAACTAAAAAAGAGAACAAAAAAGCAAAAACAAACAAAAAACTGAAAGATGAACCTTCAATCATTCATGTACACACATAAACAGAAAATAAAAAACAAAAGAAGAAAGAAAAAAGAAAAAGAAAAAAAGGTGAGAAGATGCAGATCGAGTCCTCACACGCACATTCATGCACAAATGAAAGTATTAAAGATCCGGGCATGGTAGCGCATGCCTGTAATTCTGGCTACTCTGAGATGGAAGGATCCCCGGAGCCCAGCAGGTTGAGGCTGCGGTAGCCAGGAACGGCCACTGCACTCCAGTCTGGGTGACAGAATGAGACTCCAACTGAGACTCCAACTCAAAAAAAAAAAGAAAAGTATTAAAGAAAAAACAAACAGGAAAAAAAAAACCTGCCCTATTGTGTCAGGGTCTATAATTGTTCCTCTCAGCCACTCACAGATAGGTCCCGCTGCTGTTTACTTCAGCATCCCCCGTGTCTGGCCCAGGGAAGGAGAAGGGGGTGGTGTGGGTGGGTGTGACTTTATAGTGTTAAATTTAACTGAGTTGCAGTGCAGGTCCCTAAAACTTCTTCCAAAACGAGGCAATCAACCAAAAAGACAAGTTGCTTTCCAAACTACAAAAAAACAAAACAAAACAAAACAAAAAAATCCAGCAATTCCAAATTCACTGAAATTAATGTGATGTAGTTTTCCTCCGTCTTCTCCACAGTATTGTTTAGGCTGCTGTTCTTTTCCCATCCTGGTAGCTGGATGAACAAAGTAGCTCTAAATCATGTCCTTCATCTCTCTGAGAAGCCCTATAGTTCAGTTTCTTCAATTTACACCTTGGACAATGGCCTTGATTAAAATAAGAAATACAACATAAGTAACAAAGGGTCAAAATTATCTATTAGAAAGTAAGTACATAAGAGTCATTCAACCAATTTAAGTGATGATTTGACAGAAGATGGTTGGTTATGAGTTAAAACCACAGAATCTTCAGGCCTTTGGACTGAAAATGGTGTGTCTGTCAGATTTTAGTCAGCATCTTGGCATTTTAAGCTTGTGTGAAGCTTGGGGAAATAGTTACGTCTGAGTATCCTTTAGCATCGCCACTGGATATTCAGCAGTTTCAAAACCTTCAACATATTCAAACCAGTAAAAAGAAAAAACAATCAGATTCCATGAGAGCTTCCTTACCTGAACGTCCTCTTCTGTCTAATAGGGAGCAAGTTTCATGCTGTCTTTCTGTTTACTGCAGTTTCTCCCATGCAGTGTAAGTTGCCCAGTGAATGTTTATCAGTTTGAATTGAATATTTTCACTGCAGAGGAATTCTGAATTATTCACCTCAAAAATATAAAAAATAATTAGCTTCCCTTCTCATTCTAGGCGTAAGTCAGTATGAGGAAATGCACAACTTAGGGTCGTGTGCACAAAGACTCACAAACAACTAAGAATCAGAAAACGCATGAGACAGTTTGATTCAGCCCTATGATTCAAAACCGAATTAGCAGCTTATACTTGTCATCACGTATTTTTGTGTGATTACTATTCTGATTTTAACTAGAGAATAGCTGTAGTCATGCTAATATATGACTCAATGAACAGTTGAAATGATTTAACATGACAATTGTATAACTCCCTAACACTGAGATTACCAAAGTGTTTTTCATCACAGGAGACAAAAGGGAAATTATCGTATTAAAATCTCCTCAGTGAAAACACACTAAGCATCTTTTGGAGTTACAATCCTTAAGATTGGGAAGACCTTAATATTTTAAATAGGAAAACCATGAAAAGAAATATATTAACTCCCTTTAAAATTATCTCAACATTTACTTTTATAATTGTTTTAACATGAGTTCATCATGTACTTTATTTGACTAACTCAATACTTTCCAGCTGAAAATGTCTTCATGGTTCTCTGATTAACTACAGTTGACTTCATTTCTATTTATAATAATTATCTATTGCTAATATTAACAGAAATCTAGCAGTTTAAACATCACACATATGTTATTTCACAGCTTCTCTGCGTCAAGCTCTAGACATAGGTTAGCTGAGTTTTCTGCTTTGGGGTCTCATAAGGATGCAATCAAGACGTCAGCCATGTCTGAGTTTTTAACCTGGCTTCAACTGGGGATGGATCATCCTCCAAACTCATGTGACTCTTGACAGAATTTAATTCTTTACAGTCTATTAAGCTGAGGGTTTTAGTTTCTTACTGTCAGCCAGAGGCTGGCTTCAGTCCCTTGCAACTTTGGCCTCTCCAACATGGTTGCTTGTTCCATCAAAGTTAACAAGGAGCAGTCTCCTAGCAAGAGGGGTGTTTAATCTTATGTATTGTAACCAGGACAGTGACGTCCATTCATGAGTCCTGACTATATTCACAGGGAAAGGTGACAAACAGGCAGGAATACTAAGAGGCAGGAGAATTGGGAGCCATCATACAGTCCTGTGACGCATTCGTCAATAAAATCAGAATCATTTGCTTTGCCTGGTTTATGGCTCAAGTCTGATAGAGTCAAGAAAAATGCCACTCGATTTTCAGAAAGGCAGCTTTTCAGTTCAAAAAAGTGTGTTTTCAGTGGTTTGCCAGATTAGATGTTATGGGTTAGTAAGATTTGATTAAAAAGGAGGGGAAGAAAAGAAAAATGAAGTGATAGAGGATTTCTAGCCTTCTTTTTGTCAAAATTCAAAAAATTAAAATTATAAAATTAAAATGTTTTTCATAAATTATGAAATTAAAATATTTTTTACTTTAAATTACTATATGCGTGTTTCTATTTTTTCATCACAAGCCATTGAAAAGTTAGTCACCCATCTGACCATTTCTCAGATTGGCATTTAAGAACTGTTGTAACAGAGAAATTAGACATTTTCCCCTACAATTGTTTAAGGGGTATAAAATGCTTAACTTCTAAGCAAATTAACTAGATTTACTACTTAAATATGGAGCAAAGCAAAACTTTTAAATATAAATGTGAACAGAGACCATGTAAAGGAAGCAGATGGAATGGAGGATACCAGATGTCAGCAAAAAATGAACAGAAACTAGGGCACTGGATTTGGCTCTAAGGTCTTTGGCCACCGAGTTGCCTTATGTAGATGACAAGTGTGGATAAGGGAATGTGTGACTCCAACTGAGGAGAGATGATTTTTTTTCTTTCCTTAGACTTGAACTCAATCAGAATTTAGCCCATGAGTTCTGCAAAGGTCTTTTATCTTTTCCCATATTATGAGCGATGTCTTTCACACAGAAAGTGCTTACTTAATATTTGCCAAGACAGTAACATTTCTTCAGACTTTTATCTTACCCTTCTTTATAACCTTCTAATTATTGTAATCATTGTAGGACTCATAGTGGGTAGGAAGGATGCAAGGGAAAAGGCTGAGTAGGAATTCAGGTATTATGTCTCCTCCCAGGAAAATATGGTTTCTAATCATCTTTCCCAATACAGAGTAGAGTATTTCCACAGAGGTGTTAGAGGTTAGGAGCATTGAATGGTTTAGTATTACAATCGTCTCCGTCTCTAAAAAAATCTATGAAGGTTTTAAAAATAAACATTATTGAGTACAATGAATATATATTAATATTTTAAAGGTTATCCTACTATAATAGATGCTAGGTCATGCAGTACTTATTGACTTAGGGTGAACGAAGAGGGACTCAGTGACGGTAAGGTCAATGATTTAGCATGGAGGAGAAGAACAAGTTGGAATTTAACAAGCAGGCCCAGGCAGGCAAGATAAATACCTAGAAAAGTCTTCTTGTGAGAACAGATGAAGAATTGCAGCATCTCAAAGCATAAAAGGAGGAAGAGGAAAATGGACTTCAAACTCAAGAGCATTATTCTGAAGGCAATGCAGGGGTCATTAAAAAATAATTTGAAAAATTTTTAAATGTCAAATAGCCAACAGAATATAATAGATTTATTTTTGTTGTTGTTCCAAGACCTTGGAAGAGACTGAGTTTCAGATGTATCTTTTGATAAGTTGAATTCTTTATGATAGAAATAATTGAATAAATCATGTGAGGATACCAGATGTACAGCAATTGAGAAATTAGACAAAAAGCTGGATTACCTTTGCTCCATTTTTATACGAATGGAAATAAGATTAGATAAGGCCAATAAAAGTGTGTGAAAGACTTGATATGTATTTATCATTCACTGCTTTGCAGCTCAAATATGCAAGGAATCACAATTAACTAATGGAGAATGATCAGTAAAGTCATCAAGATGTAGGTGTCAGTTATTCCAAGAAATCTTTTTTTTTTTTTTTGAGTTGGGGTCTCACTTTGTCGCCCAGACTGGAGTGCAGTGGCCGCTCCTGGCCACCGCAGCCTCGACCTGATGGGCTCCGGCGATCCTTCCGCCTTAGCCTTCCGAGAAGCCGGAATTACAGGCATGCACTACCACGCTTGGCTGATTTTTTGATTGATTGTAGAGATGAGGTCTCGCTGCCCAGGTGGGTCTCGAACCCGCGGACTCAGGTAATCCACTCACCTCAGTCTTCCAAAGGCGCGGATTACAGGCTGAGCCACCGAGCCTGACTCCAAGAAATCTTTATGTGACAAAACAGTGTAGAGCTTTTAGAATTAAGGACTTAGATATTTTCAAGAACTTGTGAACTTAAACTTTAAGATCCATAATATTATGCAAGAGGTTGGAGATTTTTTTTAATGGAAAGAGACTCAGAAATTGTGATTAATTGAGCTGAGAGGAGCCCTAGAATGCAAACTTATCACAAGCTCCCAGGGTGAATCTAATGTGAGTCAAAAGGTCACACTCTGAGAGACATTGTCTTAGAGAAAATATAGCCTTCAATTAATCTTGAGTTAATTCCTTGACTGCAAGGGCTCTCAGCAATGAGGAACTCTAAAACCCGTTTCAAGAACCATCATTTAATCAGTGTCACTATATTTGGCATTTCTCACCTATTCACATGGAATTGGATCTTACTACACCTGTTTAAGGAATATAATAGTACACCCAACTTTCAGATGAGCACAGTAAAGAGGAGAAGGTTAAGTTAATTTTCCATCTCCATAGAACTATTGCATAGTGGAGTTGTGATTTAAAATTAGGTCTACCTGATTCCAACCACTATATTCCCTTTCTCTACACTATGATGTCTTCCAGAATCGCTGCTAATATCAGTACAAATGTAGTTATTGTCAGAGGAGATGGCAATAATGATGTTACAAGGTACCATTTGCCCCCATGTCAATGAAATTCTCCCCCATATTCCATCTTATTAGCTAATTGTGCACTTAGGAGCTACAGGTAAATTATCTTGTATTCGTTAAATGAATGTCTATTAAGTGTCAGCTATGTACCAGGAATTGCTGTAAGTACTGGACAGACCAGCAGGACAAAGCCCCTGCTTTCTGGAGCCTTCCATATGTATTTCTAGCCACTCTATCCTTGAAAGTCACCATCTGTACCACTGGATCCCCAGTCATAGTTCCCAGAATACTATGCAAAGTCATGTAAACATTCTGCCAGTGCCCAGATGGAAGCATTTTCCCATCTTAGTAAATGACACAGAAGTTCTGTTACTTCTAAACACAATATTGATCTTAAATGTGTACGTGTTTCCTTCACTTCACTTCTGCTTGTCCGAGCCATCATTAACTCTCACCTGAATTAATGGAATAACGTGTTACCAACCATTCTCTCTGGTTTCCCTCTTGATTCTACTCAATCCATTTCTAGCACAATAATGAATCGTGTTAATAGAAGTGCCTTTCCAAAATCTTAATTTACTCTTGGTGTGTCACTACCTCAGTTCGTCTCATTAATTTTCTTTTTTTTTTTTGAGTTGAAGTCTCACTCGGTCGCCCAGACTGGAGTGCAGTGGCCGCTCCCGGCCACCGCAGCCTCGACCTGCTGGGCTCCGGCGATCCTTCCACTCAGCCTTCCGAGTAGCCAGAATTACAGGCATGCACTACCACGCCCGGCTGATTTTTTGATTTATTGTAGAGATGAGGTCTCGCTACCCAGGTGGGTCTCGAACCCGCGGGCTCAGGCAATCCACTCACCTCCGCCTCCCAAAGGCGCGGGATTACAGGCTGAGCCACCGAGCCTGGCTCCTTTCATTAATTTTCATTGCTCTTAGCTTACACATATATGCTTCTTACAATGGCCTACCAAGACTTGTATAATCTAGCAACTACCTGGTTCTTCAGGTTCATTACAAATTTGTTTGCCCATTGTCCAAAATACTTCAGTCACCCTGACTTTTTAACGTATGATCCAGTAAGCCAAGTCCTTTTCTGGTTTCAGACTTTGAACTTGTTTCTCTGCCTTGGGCACTCCTTCCTTAGTAGGGCCCATATTTATTGAGTTCACTGTGGTATGCATGGTGCATATTACAGTGTCCAACACATAAAATGAACTAAATTAATATATACAATATGAAATGATAAAAGCAAAAGATTTTAAAGTTTTACTATAATTTTATCTCTAAGACACAATGATACCATGGAGCTTTCTGAGATGTATAAACATGCAAAATGTCTCCAGATAATGAATTAACCATTACACAAGGAATGCTCTAAATGGTCAAAGGCACTAGACCAAGGTTACTAATTAAATAGATAAATAAGAAATTAAAACCAAACTGAAAGTCTTAGCCCAAATATTTCCTCTCTTACACATCCCAACAAACTTTTTAAAGAAATTTTTATTAGGAAAATGTGGGGTACAATTCACAGTTAGGTATATAAACATTGATCATGAAGGTACCCTTGTTGATAAGGTGTGCCCCTCCCTCCCCTAGCAGTTTCCCTCAACTGCCAATCCCAACCACCCCACCCCCCGCCCGACAGTTTCCCACTACTGCCAATCCCTTTCTTATCGCATTATAATTTTCCAAGGTCCGCTTATGAGTGGGAACTTGTGGAACTCTGTTCTTTCCAACAAACTTTGCTTGATTATTTAAGCAGAAATTTATTCACTTGTTCATTTATTTATCTTTTCATGAGTGCATTTGTCTTTATTTTATACCCGCATCTTTATTTGCTTTATATTGCTGTTTTGTTGTTGTTTTGTTTTGATGGTGGTCTTACTCACCCAGGCAGGAGTGCAATGGCGTGATCAAAGCTCACTACAGTCTCAACCTCCTGGGTTCAAGTGATCCTCCCATCTCAGTGTCCTGAGTACCTCCCGAGTACCTCCACGCCTGGCTAATTTTTTGATTTTTTTGTAGAGACAAGGTCTCGCTATGTTGCCCAGGCTGGTCTCAAATTCCTGGGTTCAAGCAATCCTCCCACATCAGCCTTCCAAAGTGCTGGGATTATAGACCACCTGCCTGGCTTTAATACCTTCACCTGTAGAAGAAAAGGTAAAAAAAAATGCATTTATTCTGTTGCTAAGGATTTCAGCATGAAGTAGAACAGTTATAGAAGGAACAAAAATAGCTCTTGAGTACAAAGTTTAGAGTGAAATGTACTATTGAGAAATCTACTGACTACACTCTTTGGGATATCAGAAAGAGGAGAAGAAACTCTGGAGAAGGAATGGGGTTATTAGCTATATAGTTTCACCTTCAAAAAACAAAGAAGGATAGTGTGTATGTGTCTGTGTGTATACATCAAGTAGAGAAACACCGTGAGAAAGTACAACGTTAGGAGGGAAGTCTGGGGAAATCTAATTTTTCTGGAACATAAAGTACTTTAAGGGGAATAATAAGATATATCAACAGATGAATATTGAGTTTAATTATACACAGTTCCAACAAGCATTACAAGGAATTGAATATTAATTCTGGTAATAACAAGGGGTCATCAGCATTTTTTGAGCAAAGAATGACATCTGTATAGTACAGCAATAAGGATTGGTAAATGCTTTGTTTTCTAAGCCGCATTTTATCATGAAACTAAGTTGATCGTTACACGAGTGTTAATGATCTCAGCAGTGACCTCCAGAGAATAGCAAACTGCACTGAAGTGCAGAGGCTGGGTGCCTGGCTGGTGTCTGTCCCTCCTACCTGATTCATTGCTGCACAATAATCAGTGGCAAGATGCACACAATTTAAATTCTTATTGAAACAAAATGAGAGAAAACTAGAAGCCAGGAATCTACAGAGTTTCTCGGAATACTCCAAACCATGATTGTTTTGTCTCCCAGTTGTTATTACATTTTTAACAAGAATGATCCAGATAATTCTCCATTAGTTGATTGTGCTTCCTGGCATATTTGAACTGCAAAGCGGTGAATGAAAGATACAGTATCAAGTCTTTCACGCATTTTTATTGGCCTTATCTAAACTTATTTCCACTTTAATCTCCTGTTTTAAGGCTCCTAGAGTCAGTCAGACACCGTTTGATATTGGTAGAGTTGGCCACATAGCACATATGTGGTCTCTCGGCAAGTGTTTCATTTTCTTTCTCTTTTTTTGAGTTGGAGTCTCACTCTGTCACCCAGACTGGAGGGCAGTGGCCGCTCCCGGCCACCGCAGCCTCGACCTGCTGGGCTCCGGCGATCCTTCCGCCTCAGCCTTCCCAGTAGCTGGAATTACAGGCGCGCGCTACCACGCCCAGCTAATTTTTTGATTTTATTGTAGAGATGAGGTCTCGCTGCCCGGGTGGGTCTTGAACCCGCGGGCTCAGGCAATCCACTCACCTCAGCCTCCCAAAGGCACGGGATTGCAGGTTGAGCCACCGAGCCCGGCGTGTTTCATTTTCATATTTCCTCCAGGGCTCAAGAATTAGAGTCAGAAAGGCATAATAAATTGTCCCTTCACTTATTAGCTCTGTGATTTAGGTTACTTCATCTCATCAAGTCTACGTCCTCGTCTGTGAAACACAGGCAATGATATGTACCTTGAAGAGTGGTCTTGAAGATGAACTGTGATGCAAAGCACATAGCCAGATATCTGGCACACAAAGCACAGTAGCCAGTGCTACCATCGTATTGTTACAAGGATAATACAGAATTCTTATTTTGTGAATATTTTCAGGAACAAATCATCTATGAAAGACTTTTGAAATAAGGATGTTTATAAAACATATAGCCAGTTCAGATATTAATCCTAATAAAGCAGGATTATGCCCTTTTTCTTTCTACCGGTTAGTTCTTCGGTCTTTAGGAGTTGGGATAAAAAAAAAAATTAAAGGTACTTGAAGTTCTATAAATGTTGTGTTTATTACAGTCTTTCAGTAGGGGCAATGGCCACAGATCCAGACGGATACTGTGAGTTCTGTGTGTACTCGAGATTTACCATCTGGAGGGTTACGTTATTCTCCGGGGCAAAAGACACCCACATGGTGCTTTTTGACTCACCCTTACTGAAGACTCACATTTCACTGAGCTAGGAAAATACTTTCCAGATGGAAGTCAGCACCCTACAATAGTTGGGCCTTCTCTGACGTTACTGAGAGTTTGCTCATCGAGACTGCGTGGGGAATCCTTGGGCCCGTTATACCACTGAGATGTTTGGTTGTTCCCACTGAAGTTATGGGAACTCATCATTGGACTTCTTTTAAATGTTCAACACCAAAAGAGCACATAGCGTTGCTTGAAGTCAGCAGGAGCTTTCAGAAAAAGAGGAACATTTGGACATGACAGATTAAAGGCACCAGCGTCAACCCATCCTTCTGTCTCCATGGTCTGGATGACTCCATTCATTCAGTAGCAAATGTTGAGGAGTAATTATCCTTCTACCAACTTGCTTTCAAATGCCAGGAGGTTATAAATATTCTTATGGGAGTGAAACAGCTTGGAGAGATGTAAAAAGAAAGCAAAGGGAAAGAGTGGGTCTCTTCTGATGCCAACCATCATCTCTGCCACATGGGCTTGCAATTTAACCAGGGGTGGTGCCTCAGTTTCCTTATGAACAACATAAAAAAAATCAAGTAGGAAACTTATGAGGTCTCTTATAACTCTGAATTCTGTGTGGGAATAATTGAGAGAAATATTCTTTTTGTCTTATCATAAAACTTATGCGATTAAATGACATCAGTGTACATTCCTGGCCAGTAAACAGCAACCAAGGAGAAAAAAATATCAGCAATGAGTAATGATTTTCAAGAAATGCTCATTGAAATGGGTGACAGAAAGCATCTCACAAAAGCTCAAGAAAAATGAGTGATGAACTACAAAGAAGGTTCAAGGTTACATATTGAAGAGAAAGGCAAGAGTAATGGTGCTCAGGCATTCTGTTTCAATTTTTCCTGGTACTGCAATGCCCCTGTAGCTTTTCTGGTTGAACTACAGTGAAGATATTCCAGAGAAAACTTGAACTGATACAAGTACATACAGTTATACTAAACAATATAAGATGTACAGGTCAGTTAAATGTCTTTTAGCATGTGAATCAATTAATTTCCCTGGGAAGATTTTGAAGACAGTTTTTCTCTGCTAATATGTCATCTAATTGCATTCTAGCTAATTTCTTGTGATGTTGGTAAATATTGTCTTCACTATTCGCTGAAATTCTGTTATCTATAGCACATTTAGCACGCTGTTACTTTTGAACATAGTTTTTAATGTGTGTTGTTACCGTTTGCATTTGTATATTTCCTGATGGCAGTTAACAAATTTGGTTTTACTATGTTATTTTCACCAGAACCTAGCCTCAGTCTGGTGAAGGAGATATTGCAAAAACGATTACTATTTATCTATCGCTAGTATGGAGTCAAGAAACCAGTCAAGATAAACAGTAGACATTTGGGGAAAACTGTTTTTAATGTGCCACCTTCCTGAATTCTCTCTCTATGCTAACCCCTTTGCCCAGTTGACTTTGATGGAGTCTTTGGTGAAACCATTTCCCTGGATTCATATCCAAGACTCACTTTGTTTGTTTTATGTATTTGTCTTGCTCCTTCTACCACTGTGACATGGTTCAAAGTTTTCCTTCAAGTCTTTCTTCTGTTACTAGAATGTGTGTACTTCCCCTTGCATGTGTACAAATACCACCAAGAGCAGTGCTATTCACTATGTCCAGCTCAGTTTCTCCTGTGAACCCGTGACATTCATAATTCAACTTGTAAGACCTCACCTACAGGAAAGATGACACGGTTTGGAGATTATCAAAGTCCAGGAATCTTTTTACAACTGCATTACATTTTGTGTATGTGATGATGAGGAGTGGTGGCTGGATATGTGTTGCATTTTGGAAAGTTACTTGACCTCTCCTTTGATACTTTAATTCATTGAATAAGTATTAAAATACCTGATCTATTTTTCCTGGTAATTGTAAGGCTCAGGTGAGAAATGAGCTGAAGTGCAATGAAAACTACCATGAAGGATGGCTACTAATGTGATGTCACAATTTATTCATTATAAATGACTAGTGCCTCCACAATTTTGCCTTTTTATATCATAATGTAAAAAATGTGAAGGGGGATACTTTAATGTCAGTTATGGGTGCAATAACTTATTTTCTCACTTACTAATGACATAAGTTTCAGCGAGTTGCTTCATTGCTGTGAACCTCAGTTCTTTACTTGTGAGCATAAGAATGACTGGGTTTTCTGAAACTTTTACTGAGATAATGTGCCCAGATTACCTAGCCTGACACAAATTAAGGACTGAACTATTTGATGACATTCTTTAAAAAATTATTTTATTTTATTTTTAAAATGTGGGGTACAAATGAGGGTTAGGTACATACGTGGTCATCATACAGGTAAGGCGTGGGTACCCTTACTGATGTTATGTGCCCTGCCTCCCCTGGCAATCCCCACTACTGCCAATCCCTTTCTTACAGTTTTATGATAAATGTTCAGGGTCCATGTATGAGTGAGTACATGTGGTACTCAGATCTTTGTTTCTGAGATAAATCACTGAGCATTATGGATTCTAATTCCATCCAGGTTGCTGCAACATTTGTAATTTTGTTTTTCCTTATGGTTGCATAATATTCCATCACATAAATGTACCCTGTTGTCTTTATGCAGTCCACTTTCAATGGGCTGCATGGTTGGTTCTATGTTTTTCCTATTGTGAACAATGCTGCAATAAACATGCGTGTGCAGGTATCTTTGTTATAGAGTGATTTGAGTTCCTCCGGGTGTATTCCCAGAAGGGGAATTGCTGACTCGTGTGGAAGGTTGATTTTCAGATTTTTTTAGAAATCACCACACTGTTTTCCATAAAGGCTGCACTTGTTTACACTCCCACCAACAGTGTAAAAGTGTCCCCTTTTCCCCATATCCGCTCCAGCATCTGTTGTTTTTTGATGCTGGCCATCCTGATTGGAGTTAGGTGGTATCTCAGTGTGGTTTTAATTTGCATCTCTTTGATGATTAGTGAGGCTGTGCATTTTTTCATGTATCTGTTGGTTGTTTGTAATGTCTTCTTCTGAGAAGTGTCTATTCATATCTTTTGCCCATTTTTAAAAGGGGTTTTTTGTGTTTTTCCTTTTGGCATGTTTGAGTTCCCTGTAGACCCTGGATGGTAGGTCTTTGTCAGATATACAGTTGACAAATATTTTTTCTCATTCTGTGGGCTGTCTGCCCACTCTCTTAATAGTTTCTTTTGCTTTGCAGAAGCTTTTCAGTTAGATGAGGTTCCACTTTTCTATCTTATCTTTTATGGCATTCACTCTTGGAGAGTTGATCAGGACTTGGTTGCCTATTCCAATTTCCATAAGGATGTTTCCTACATTTTCTGCTAGGATTCTTTTTTTTTTTTTTTTGAGTTGGAGCCTCACTCTGTCACCCAGACTGGAGTGCAGTGGCCACTCCCAGTCACCGCAGCCTCGACCTGCTGGGCTCCAGCGATCCTTCCACCTCAGCCTTCCAAGTAGCTGGAACTACAGGCACGTGCTACCACACCTGGCTAATTTTTTCATTTATTGTAGAGATGAGGTCTCGCCACGTTGGCCAGGCGGGTCTCGAACCCACAGGCTCAGGCAATCCACTCACCTCAGCCTCCCAAAGCGCGGGATTACAGGCTGAGCCACCAAGCCCGGCTTAGGATTCTTAGAGTTTGAGGTTTTACATTTAGGCCTTTGATCCATTTGGAGTTGATTTTTTGTTTATGGAGATAGGAAAGGATCCTATTTCAGTCTTCTGCATGCAGTTGGTCAGTTTTCCCCATCATTTACTGAATGGGTTTTCCTCTCCCCATTGGTTGTTGGTGGAGGCTTTGTCAAAGACGAGTTGGTTGAATAATTGAGGTTTTACTTCTGATATCTCTATTCTCTTCCATTGGTCTATATGCCTGTCCTTGTACCAATACCAGACTGTTTTGATTACTGTAGCTTTATAATAGAGTTTGAAGTCTGGAAGTGTGATACCTCCCGCTTTGTTTCTTTTGCTAAGGATTGTTTTGGCTATTTGTAGTATTTTATGTTTCCTTATGAATTTATGTATTGTCATTTCCAGGTCTGAGAAGAATGTTGTTGGTAATTTAATAGGTATTGTATTAAATCTGTAGATTGCCTTTTGTAGAATAGACATCTTAACAATGTTAATTCTTTCAATCCATGAACATGGAACATTTTTCCATTTGTTTGTGTCTTCTTGGATTTCTTTGAGCAGTGTTTTGTAGTTTTCATTGTAAAGGTCTTTCACTTCTTTGGTTAGGAAGACGCCAAGGTATTTCTTTTTGTGTGTGTGTGGCTATTGTGAATGGGATTGTGCTTTTTTGGGGGGGTTCTATTTATTATTGGTGTATAAGAATGTGACTGTCTTTTGCATGTTTATTTTATACCCTGAGATTTTGGAGAAGTCCTTTATCTGTTTAAGGAGATTTTTGACAGATTCTCTTGGGTTTTCAAGGTATAGGATCATGTCATCAGCAAAGATGGATAACTTAACTTCTTCTTTTCCTGTTTGGATACACCTGATTTCCTTCTCTTGTCTAATTGCTCAAGCTAGGACTTCCAGCACAATGTTGAACAGGAGAGGTGAAAGTGGACATCCTTCTCTTGTTCCAGTTTTCAGGGGAAATGCTTCCAGTTTCTGTCCGTTCAGCAGTATGTTGGCTGTGGGTTTATCATAGATGGTGCTTACTATTTTGAGGTATGTTTCATCTATGCCTAGGTGTTCAAGGGTTTTTTTGATTTGAGAAAGTGTGTGAACAGAATAAACCTTGATATAAACTCCCTTATAGGAAACGTTTGAAGAGTAGTAGCATCATTTAAAGTTTTTAATTGACAAAATGCCCTGGCTATATGCATATCTGGGAAGAGAGGAGTTCTGTCTACAACTCAAGAACATATTACTTTTTTTTGGAGTCAAAGTCTCACTGTTGCCCAGACTGGAGTGCATTAGCATGATCACAGTTCACTGCAGCCTCAACCTCCTGGACTCAATCAGTGCTCCCTTCCCAGCCTCCTGAGTAGCTGGGACTACAGGCATGTGCCATCGTGACTGACTATGTCTTTTTATTTCTTATTTTGGAGAGATAAGATTTCACTCTGTTGCCTAGGCTGTCCCAACCTCCCAAAGTGCTGGGATTACAGACGTGAGCCACCATGACTTGCCAGCAACATATTATTTCCAAGCATGTTGATGGTTTGTCTGTGGCCATGAGGTGTGAAAGCCAAGATGATTTGAGTGTCTCTTCCTGTGACCTGCCCATTAGGAGTGCAAATCAACCTCTGAGAAGCAGGTTCTCCCTTGACCATTTCCAGCAGTGGTGGAACAGAAGGAACAGACCAGCCTCATCAAATCAAATACTCTGAATTCAACCCACTCCTATTTATACAAAAAGGTCTATTTTGTATAATCTTTTTGGATTTCTACGAGACTGCATAAATCCAAGAAGCAAAAACAGGTGGCAGCAGTTCATTGGAATGCAAAGGTGCAGACCAAGGGCTCCTTTTATCTGGTAATTGTCTCATGGCTCACAATTACTATCCATGCCAATTAGAACAAGATAAACGTCTTTCCATGCGGTGGGAACTCAAAGACAGCTGCTGGTTTACAACCAGTCATTTGTGTGTCCGTGATTGTCTGGGGTTTTTCATCTAGTCTTTTACTCTCGGTAGAAACATTTAACAATAACAAAAAAAAAGCTATCCTGGTGATGGACACAAATTAAGGAGTGAACTATGGGTCATCACACAACTCCGACTAGGATTCTCTTGCCCATTAGCAAACTGGAGATTTCATTACCCAGCACAGCTCCCCGAAGATCTAAGAGAAAAATGATGTGGGTGAAACACAGAAAAATATTAGAGAGAAGGTGATGAAGAAGGGAGTTGGAGGGAGGTTGGAAGGAGCAGAGACGCGGCAAGGAAATGTGCATTAGACAGTGAATTATGCTTCAATTTTAATCTTTCCACCTACACTCCTTATGGTCTCTCCATGTGGCTCATTTTTGCTCTGACTTTTAAGTTAAGCAACTTAAAATTGTAAATTGGAGAAAATTTTGTTTTGTGTAGGAATATAAAGTGACATGCCTATAAAGGACGCAGAGGTCAGCTTTTGGCGATCGCCATATCAACTGGCAAGTAGACCTTTAAGCAGATTTGCTTTCTGGGGAGCCACACCTATTTTTTATTCCCATGAAAGGTCTTTTCATTAGACTCCAAGTACGTTGTAACTGCAATTCGGACTGAGCATTTCAGAAACCCAACAAGTTTCCCATCGTCTGGCGAAAATGTGTCTTCATGGAACAGTTGCTTTTTCCCATATCAAAGAGGAGATAGTCAAGGCAAATCAGGTTGAATAACAAACTCTTGTAATTGTGAAACTTTTTAGTTAGAAAGGGACTCTTCTTTCTTTTCATTTAGCACTAGCAAATTTAGGTGGGGAAATTCTTGTCATCACATTTTGATTGAGAAAGTTAATCTTTTAACATAGTTCAAATTGTAGAAGACCAAGTCAGACCCACACAATTACCAAAAGTGAATATTTCTGAGTATATTTTATGAGTGTCAGTGTTTGTGAATCTATAATTGTGTGAGTTTGCATTTTTGAGTATATGAGCACAAAATTGTGTGTGAGACTCTGAAAGTTATGTTTGTGAGCACGTGTGAAGGTTGAATATAAATGTCCCATGTCTGAGAATGTTTGTACATGAGTGTGTGAATGTAGTTTGAGAGACTGTGTGTACACACGTGAGTATATGTGAGTGTGTGGGTTTATATGTATATGTTTGTGTGAGCGTGCAGGTTTGTGTAGGTGTGTATCTGATCATGGATTATAATTCAGTCACTTATTGTCAGTGACTTAGCTCATATTGTAATTCTCATGTGACATAATGCAACGATGCTTTGTAAAATCTAGAGTGCTATGTAGTTCTAATTCATTTTTTTTTTTGAGTTGTAGTCTCACTCTGTCACCCAGACTGGAGTGCAGTGGCTGCTCCCAGCCACCGCAGCCT
>NW_007260498.1:748833-773761 GCF_000164805.1 Carlito syrichta
CAATCCACTCACCTCGGCCTCCCAAGGTGCGGGATTACAGGCTGAGCCACCAAGCCCGGCTCTAATTCATTATTGTAGATATCTACATAATGTGGCAGAGAGAGGGCTAGTGGCAGTTAAAAGTATTCCTTTTGAAAATCAATCAGCAAGCTCTGAAAACCCATCAGATCAATTTTGTTTGAGAAAAAACAAATAGCCAAGGACTGACAGCTTTCATGGAAATGCGAAAGCGTAACTAATTAACAACCTTACCCAACTTCTCTCTTTATCAGTTTACAGCCCGTACTCACCCTACATTTCCTGGAAACCATTTGTTCTTTGAAAATCTGATTTTGTTGAGTACAACCTTGTGAATTCCAAAGAAAATATGCAATCACTCGACATGATCCCCCTCCCTTACCTAAATAAAGGTAGAAGACCCTTCTTCTCCCTTTCTGGGGGACGTGGCCTGGAAGCATTTGCCTGCCGAGTCCGCCTGCATAAATAAAATTGCCACTTCCTATAATAGTCTAGGTGTCAGGACCTCTCTGTCTTCTCGCTACAATAAAACATACTATTTTAAAGCTTTTAACATGGAACCGTACAGCAAGTCAACAGCCATGCTCTCTAAATGCCTATACATGGTCAGCAAATCCAATCTAAAATGTTTGGCATGCCTGAAACATGCTTTTACATTCTACTATTCCTAATTTATAAAATTTTCTTTCCCAGTATATCTGAAAAGATACCTTTAATACCTTTAAAAAATGAGCTCCTCTGCTTAGTCTTCGTTTACTTTTCTGACTTGGGAGAGATTAATTTTAATTAATTAATTAATATTAAGAAATATTAATGGATCGCTATAGTCATTCTTACTAAGAATACAGTTGTGGAACAAGGAACTCTTCTCTCTGTGGAATACTGGAGCAAGAGTTGCTTGTGCAATTATAAAGGAATTTCAAATAGGATGGGCGCATTTCTAAAAAAAACTATTCAATATAATATTTTTTTAGGTGACCTCTCCCATTCTAAAACAAAATTTTTAACAGCAACTTTTTTTAGTGAGAGAAGAACTTACTCTCAGTTTTTTGTTTTTTAAATCCAGGTGGTATGGATATGTCTGCACATAAGATAGATAGCACTGTTTTGGGTGATGTGTTGCTCACTTTAAAAAATCAAGACAAACAAATTTATTTTAAAATAAGGAACCACTCCAGCTTTTTAGAGATTTAGTTTAGCTACAAGGGTCATTAAATCCCCAAGAAGATGGTTGTATATTTAATCAGTTGAAATACTTTGGATTGAATTGAGTCAATATTAAACCCTCTGATTTTCTAAAATGTCACACTTTGTATAAATTGGAGGTGTTTAGAAAGAAGGTGACAAGCCGTGTTTGTACTTTTCATTCCCAGTTGAGAGAAGTCTTTCATTACAAGGCTTTCTCTTAACTTGAACTTCTTTTTCTTGGCTGAAGTATGTTGGCTGAATAATCTGATCAGAGAGCTAAGTTCAAGAAAGCTACAGCAGTGAAACTTGTTGGGAGACTGCTGTTCAGTTGTAAGCTCAGTGCTGAATTTAGTCATTGACACTTTGATTAAAGATTAAAAACACACATGAACCAACTCCAAAACCCAGAGAAAGACAACAAACAAACAGGAACAACTCTGTAAGAACCTTATGACAGGGATCAACTCTTGCATTTCAATTATTAGCCTAAATGTGAACGGACTAAATGCACCACTGAAAAGACATAGAATGGCAAAATGGATAAAATATCATCAGGCAACAATCTATTGCCTTCAAGAGACTCACCTCACTAGAAAGGACACCCACAGACTCAAAGTAAGAGGATGGGAAACAAACTTTCAGGGGAACAGAATACAAAAGAAAGGAGGAGTAGCAATCTTAATTTCAGACAAAATACCCTTCAAGCTATTAAAAATCAAAAAAGATACAGAAGGCTACTACATAATGATAAAAGGCTCAATCCATCAACAAGAAGTATCTATCCTAAACATATATGCAGCCCACATAGGTGCGCCAGCTTTCATAAAGCAACTTCTAGGAAAACTAAAGAAAGATATTGACTCTAACACCATCATAACTGGGGACTTTAATACCCCACTCACAACCCTAGACAGATCATCAGGACAAATTTTTGCTAAATGTGAAAAGTCTTTGTCCATGTTGGTGGTGTTGTTGTTGTTGTGTGTGTGTACTTGAGAGCTCTCAGGACTCGCTTATTAATTGCCTAACTACTGCCAAGTTCTTGAGCTCTTTTCATGATATATGTTATTTTGAAAATTTGCTAGACCCATTCCCTGGAAAAAGCCACCTATAACATACACAGTTTTCTATAAGATTCCCAAGGAGTTAAAGACCTTTTAAAGTCAAGCTACGGATGCACAGAGATTCATCAACCTTCAAGTAAATTCCCCCAATAGGTGATGGAGGCCTGATAAGGAATGCCGAGTTTTGAGAGCATGGAACCCCTCTAAGGAATTCCTCACATCTTTCCAGCCAATTGTTGGCAGGTGGGAAGGCAGGGCCAGTTCTGTCAGATTACATCAAAAGAAACCTAAACCAGTCTTGGTGACTCAGCCTGTAATCTCAGCAATTTAGGAGGCTGGGGTGAGTGGATTGCCTGAGCCCATGGGTTCGAGACCAGCCAGGGCAACTTGGCGAGACCTCATCTCTACAATAAATTAAAAAATTAGCCGGACATGTTCCAGTTACTGGGATGGCGGAGGCAGAAGGATCACTGGAGCCCAGCAGATGGACGCTGGGGTGGCCATGAACGTGACAGCCTGGGCAACTGAGTGAGACTCCAACTCAAAAAAAAAAGAAACCTAAACTATTATGTGTTTAGTTGTAAAAATTTCTTATTTTTAGTGACAGCCAACTCTATCCAGTTGCTTACCAAATATTGAGGTTGGCCAAACAAATTGTCCTAGTAGTACATTTCTGATCATAGACCAACAGTTTGTTACCCCCTCTTACAAATATTGTATTTTATATATGTTCAGAGTGTTTCATTCACATAAATAAAGCTCATTAAACCTTATTATACTCAAAACTCAGGGCCAGGCTCAGATAAATATAATGTATAAAGGTAAATATAAGAATATTTGCTAGCAGGCTCGGTGGCTCAGCCTGTAATCCCGCGCCTTGGGAGGCTGAGGTGAGTGGATTGCCTGAGCCCGAGGGTTTGAGACCCACTGGGCAACTTGGTGAGACCTCATCTCTACAATGAATCAAAAAAAAAATAGCCGGGCGTGGTAGCACGCGCCTGTAGTTCCAGCTACTTGGAAGGCTGAGGCGGAAGGATCGCCAGAGCCCAGCAGGTCGAGGCTGAGGTGGCGGGAGTGGCCACTACACTCCAGTCTGGGCAACAGAGTGAGACTCCAACTCAAAAAAACAGACAAACAAAAAACAGAACATTTGCTATCTCTGAATTCAATACAAGGATCTTCATACATAATACACAAAAAAGATTATGCAGACGTTTATGTGGAGAAAGTACTTAATAATATAAAAACATGACTAAACAAAATAAAATAAAACAAGAAACCAATGTTCTGGGTCCTCTGAAGGTTTGCCATGCTTGGCTGGATTTCTATTGTACTAACCAACTTGGTCCGGCATAGAGGACAGCTTTGCCCATAGTGTTCACAATACTCTCTCTCTGTCTGATTTGAAATCTCCTTTAGACTGATATTAATTTGAAGGTACAATTGGGAAGGGATATATGTCGCTGCAGATAGGTAAAGCTTTGTTGGAGAGAGATCTGTCAAAGAAAACCAGAGCTGGTCAGCAGTTAAAGCAAAGAAAGCAGATTTTAATTAGGAATTACTGCAATAGAGGAAAAGAGAGGTCAGTATAGAACTGTGCTAGATTCTGAACACAACAAGGAAAGGTAAAGATTTATAGCCAAGAAGCAAGGTAAAGGGAGTCAGTAAATGAAAAAAAAATAATGAAGAGGAAATTAGGTAAGGAAATAAGACGTAAGGTGTCTGGCTAAACTGGACAGGATTCTTGCTGAAGGTGGACTAGGGGATTCAGTTATCACCTGCAGATGTTGGTGGATGAAGAAGGTGATCAAATATCCGTCTATGCAAAGATGAACACGAAAATCCAATGGTGGAGGCCTAGTTGCAAAGAGGGTTCAGAGAAGCTTGAGGTAGGTTGGGTGCAGGAGAAATCCTTTGTTGGACTTGACTGTTCCTTGATATGATGACCCTACAGCAGTGGCAGATGGAAGAATCCCTCTCCGGCTAGAATCTTTACAATAGTAACAATACATACACAAATCATCCTGCAGGTGAAAATATCTAATTTGTTGGCATTTTTTAACTGCCAGAATATTTTAAAATACGACTCTGTGATATCCGCCCTGCACATTGTAGAGGAGAAAATATTTCCTCACCCATTGCTGGGTTCATGGCTAAGGACCTATAAAAAAAAAAGACAAATTAACAAGAGAAAAGCATACAAATGTATTTACTATAAATGCCACATGACATGAGAGCGAGCCTTCATGAGAAAATGAAGACCCAGTGGAAACAAGGAAGCTGTGTGCTTTAAAGTTTAGCTTTGATGGACTAAGAGGGTAAACCAGAAGGAACTTAGTGAAGACTGCTTGTTCAGAATCTTCTGTGGTTCTTTGTCATTAGAGATAAGGACATTTCTTTTCTCCAGTTACAGGGAGAACACCTATGGAATGATGGTCTTATGACCTCCTTCAGGGAAGATCAATTAGATTTTGTGGCCTGGTCCAGGGAGGAAGAAGGGAGGGGAAGGTGAGAAGTGACCCTCTCTCTTCTGCTGTTTTCTCGAATGCCAGAGTGCGGCATTTGGGGTTAGCACACCCTCAGTCCCTTGGACATTTTAGTTAACACACTTATTTGTGGATAATATTTCTTCATTCTGAATGTATGTGTGCATGCATGTGTGCACATATTCCCTCCATGTTTCCAGTTTATATGAGCAAATTTACATTTTTTTCTTGTTTTTTCTAAGTTTATAAGCTTGAACTTGGGGGAAAAAAACATCTCAAGGGACAGCCTCTAAATGTCAATCTTGCCAAAGGTCGTCTTAAATTCTCTGTTATCTCTTCTTTTTGATTCTTTCTCATTAGAACAAACCAGCCTTTTCTTGTAGCATGCATGATAGTGCCAGACTTAGAAGTAGGCAGCAGGAAAACTTTTAGCTGAAATTAGAAGGACTGGGGGAGGCAAATAAAGTGGGAACAAGGCTAAGGAAATACCTCACCCGGGGAATTTAGAACCTGGTGGGAAATTAGCATTGAAAACGTAAATGAGGTTAGGGAAATTAAGAGGATTAGCGGGCTTACGGGGATTTACACAGAAATAAAGAGAAGATCCCTGAAAACCTTCGGATCCACTGCCTCTCAACAGAATTAAGACAGGTTTGTTCAAGAGATGCATTTGTGTATGTGTGTGTGTGTGTGTGTGTGTGTGTGTGTGTGTGTGTGTGTGTGTCTTGTTATGTTTCTTTTCTAATTTGAAGTCATTGGGCAAGTAATTACTAACTGATCTTTGAGACTGAGTTTACTGTCTATACCTCAATGTGTCACATATGTCGAGAGACTGACACCTGAGGAAGTGTGCTTGACTGATTGCTGTCTTGTGATTTGTATTGTCATTAAAGGTGCCTGGCTGGGATTGAAATTTCAAATTTTTAGATTGTCTGGTGGATAAAGTCATCATGTGAGAAATAAATTTTGTACATAGTTCTTCTGTGGTGGGCAAATATTTTTTTTCAGTCCTGGCTAGGGAATAATTTAGTTTGGGGGAATATCATCTAAAACATTAAAAACCAGCAAAAAAGGAGAAAAATAGGCATGGGTAAAAATCCAGGAAAACATGAATATATACTTCGAGACAGACTCAAGTCTATATTTACTGGTTGCTTCCTACATAGCCAAAATACTAAATTGAGTGGATTAGGTGGGAGATAAAATCATGTACTCTGAATTGAGGGGTACTTAAACTCTAAGCCAACCCACTCACCTACTGTATGTATGATCTTGGGCAATTCAGCTTTTCTTTTTTTTTTTTTTTTGAGTTGGAGTCTCACTCTGTCGCCCAGACTGGAGTGCAGTGACCGCTCCTGGCCACCGCAGCCTCGACCTGCTGGGCTCTGGTGATGCTTCCGCCTCAGCCTTCCAAGTAGCCGGAATTACAGGCGCGCGCTACCACGCCCGGCTGATTTTTTGATTTATTGTAGAGATGAGGTCTCGCTGCCCAGGCGGGTCTCGAACCTGCGGGCTCAGGCCATCCACTCACCTCAGCCTCCCAAAGGCGCGAGATTACAGGCTGAGCCACCGAGCCCGGCTAATTCAGCTTTTCTAAGCCTCAGTTTCCTTGACTAGCTGAGGAAGTTCAATGGGTTGTTGTGAGAATTAAATGCAATTAAATGAGGTAGTATAAATAAATGGCTTAGTTCGTGTGTGTGTGTGTGTGTGTGTGTGTGTGTGTGTGTGTGTGAGAGAGAGAGAGAGAGAGAGAGAGAGAGAGAGAGAGAGAAAGTGGGGGGAGGGAGAAGGAGAGAGAAAAAGTACACAAAATTGATAGCTTGAGCAAGCATGTAAGAAACACACATAAGAAATTGAAGGATTGGCTGGACTTGGTGGCTCAGCCTGTCATCCCAGCACTTTGGGAGGCCGAGGTGAGTGATTGCCTGAGCCTGCGGGTTCAAAACCAGCCTGGGCAATTTGGTGAGACCTCGTTTCTACAATAAGTCAAAAACTAAACGGGCATGGTAGTGCACGCCTGTAGTTCCAGCTACTTGGAAGGCTGGGGTGGAAGGATCACTGGAGCCCAGCAGGTTGAGGCTGTGGTGGCCAGGAGCGTGCCACTGCACTCCAGTCTGGGTGACAGAGTGAGACTCCAACTCAAAAAAAAAGAAATTGAAGGACCTCTTTCCAACTGAGGCATTATCAGGAAAACCAACAAACAACAAGAACAACAAAAACTTATCAAAGATACATAACTGGGAAGGATGAGACTTAAGTGACCATTATGATTTAAGAGTTGATTTAGACACATTTTTAAATTCAATTTATTACTCCATGAGTACATATTATTTTGTTTCTATTGTTCCCAAAGGGGCAAGTCTGAGGGAGAAAAACCTTGGATAGCACAACCTGGGCTAAGAAAAATTATGAAAAATCTTAAAATAAATTAAAAAGAAATATTTCCAGGTATCTCAAATGGAAAACTAGGATTTGTGGATTGGAAATGCTTCCAGGTTATTTGCTTCTATTAGGTTTGAGAATTTTGCTGTCTTTGAGAGGTTTTGTAACGTTATAAATTGTAAATAACTGATTGTAATGCAAATTATTTGTGTCCGTAGACATGCAATTGAATTCTTTTTTGTCAAGGAACAGATTTCTTTCCCCTTCTCAACTGGTAGAAAATCCATTTGTGCATCTACTTATAAACTTATTTCACCATTCCTATTTGAAAATATATATATATTTTCAGTATTTTGAATTTTTCTTTCTTTTTTTTTTTTTGAGTTGGAGTCTCACTGTGCCGCCCAGACTGAAGTGCAGTGGCCGCTCCCGGCCACCGCAGCCTCGACCTGCTGGGCTCCGGTGATCCTTCCGCCTCAGCCTTCCAAGTAGCTGGAATTACAGGCATGCACTACCTGTACTGGCTGATTTTTTTATTTTTTATTTTTTTTACTGTAGAGATGAGGTTTCGCTGCCCAGGCAGGTCTCGAACCCTCGGGCTCAGGCAATCCACTCACCTCACCCTCCCAAAGGTGCGGGACTACAGGCTGAGCCACCGAGCCCAGCTAATTTTCCTTTCAAATGCTTGTAACATCAGTCAGGTTCCCTTATTAATGAATGAATTAAATAAAATCTTTGACATAAGTTCATTTTATATGTGTATTTGAGTCATGATTTTACCTTTTAAAAAATGTTTTCTTGAACACCTATAATGGTCAGTGCTGAATTTGAACCTAGGTCTGATGTCAGAGTCTATATTACTTTTTCATTCTGTCATGTCTTTTCAGAACAAGGGAGAGAGAGAGAGAGGGAGTATTCAAATTGAACTTCTCTTTTGCAGCAAAATACCATATTTCCAGGCTGTTGATAATCCTTTAGTTTACTGAAACCAGCAGAAATTGTTAGATCCTCACTACCAAAGGCCCAATGAGTTTTTAAAATAAAGTAGCATCACGAGGGTGTCTGGATCTGAAAGAAATGAAGAAAGGGGGTATAAATAAATAATAATGGGAAATTCTGGTCTTTGGGGGCCATTATTCACCTTTTCCAAGTAAATTTCTCTGCCTATAGTGCCTTGAAAACACTTTTCCAGGATAGCCCAGCATCTTTAAGAAAAAAATCTAAAATACTGTCTGAACTAAGTTAAAAACTGAATGAATTCAAGAATGACATCTACTGTAATTGTCTATGCTTCTGAAATTGTTCCCAAAGAGTTCGTTTCTGGTCATAATTATTGACAGCTATGTGCATTCTGACTCTCTTAGGACTTTCTCACCTTCTGACATTCCTTTGCCATAATATTGTTTTAAAAAGGATACTTTTTTTATTTTTGGAGTTGGAGTCTCACTCTGTCGCCCAGACTGGAGTGCAGTGGCCGCTCCCGGTCACCGCAGCCTCGACCTGCTGGGCTCCGGTGATCCTTCTGCCTCAGCCTTCCGAGTAGCCGGAATTACAGGCATGCGCTACCACGCCCAGCTGATTTTTGATTTATTGTAGAGATGAGGTCTCACCAAGTTGCCCAGACAGGTCTTGAACCCGCGGGCTCAGGCAGTCCACTCACCTCAGACTCCCAAAGGCGTGGGATTACAGGCTGAGCCACCGAGCCCGACCAAAGGATACATTTTAAAAAGTGATTTTGTCTTAGTCAATTTTTTAAAACATAAATTCCAAGGTTTTCGTTTAGTTACAGCTCTATATGTCAAGAATGCTGGTTGTATGAATACTAACGTTTATAAAGTTTTCCAATCTTAATTTTCTGTTATTTCTACTGTATGGTAAATATTTTGCTCTTCTGCATACTAGACAGTATCAAGGACGAGGTCATTATTTTGCTTAAAGCATACACATTTAATTTTATTTCTTAATTTAATTTCCAATTTCATTCTGTGTATTTGTTGTATAAAAACACTTCGCTCTTTGGGTTCAATTTCCTCATTTGTAAATGAGTAGATTTTGCTTACAAAATGAGAATATGAGTGTACTCACTCCTAATTCGAATATTTCAGTTATTTTTCAGTCCAAAATACGAGAGTGTGGATGTCTATATATATGAATGTGGATATCTATATATCCTTTTCTACAGCAGTAAAGCTCTCCCCAAAGCTCAAGCATAAAATACCAACAGTCCAGAGAAAATTGAAGATTATTTAACATACGGTAGAAAATAAAACATGATAGCTTCATAAAACCATGAGACAAGATTTCAGACACACTTGTTCTCAGACATCGTAATTCATATTAGAATATTTTTCCAATATGGAAACTAAGAATAAAACTATGCTGTGGCAAACTTGACCCTCATGAAGTCAGTCTATATGACAGCTGTGTGGCATCTACTTGACTGAAAGAGAAGGGACCAAACAACCCAGAGATGCATACACATATGCGTGTTTCTGTTTGGATTGTCTTGAGGTGTGCCTTAGCCTGTTTTTCATTGCTGTAACAGAATAGCATACAATGGGTCACTTATCAAGAAATTCATTTCTTACAGTTTTGGAGGCTGCGGAAGTTCATGCCATGCATGTCACTGGCATCTTGTGAGGGCATTCGTGCTTTATCATAATGTGACACATGGTGATAAGGCAAGGCAACAAGGCCAGAGAGGTCTAGCTTTGATAATAAAGCCACTTCCATGACAACAAGCTTGTTTTTGTGCTAGTCACATTAATCCATTCAAGAGAGCAGAGTCCATTAATCCAAGTTTCCAACACATAATCATTTGGGGGACACATTCAAACCATAGCAATGTGTCAACAAAAATGTTCAAGACTTTAAAAACTAAGCTTTATTCATGCTAAAATAAAAACTCAATAACATCAATTTTATTGATTTGGTCAATTTTTAAATTTTTAAGTCTATTCATTTTATTATTTTTGTTTTGTGGTTTTTAAAATCGTAGATTTAGCCGGGCTCAGTGGCTCAGCCTATAATCCCGGGCCTTTGGGAGGCTGAGGTGAGTGGATTACCTGAGCCCGTGGGTTCGAGACCCTCCTGGGCAACTTAGCGAGATCTCATCTCTACAATAAATTAAAAATTAGCCGGGCGTGGTAGCGCGCGCCTGTAGTTGCAGCTACTTGGAAGGCTGAGGCGGAAGGATCGCTGGAGCCCAGCAGGCCGAGGCTGCGGTGGCCAGGAGCGGCCACTGTACTCCAGTCTGGGCGACAGAGTGAGACTCCAACTCAAAAAAATAAAAATAAAATAAAATAAAATCATAGATTTAAAAACCATATGTAGATTTTTCTCATTTTCAGTGCTGACTGCTGCAGAATTATACCCAATTCTAAATTGTTCACTATCTTTTGTCTACTTTGTTTCAAAAAAAGTGTTGATAAAATTTTTTCCAGTTTTTCACTTCATGTATTATACGTTATCTTTAACGTGGGATATCAGTGTGTTGGACAAGTTGTGGAAGATCTAGAAAGAGGATTCCAAAACTCAATGTGTCTCAGCTTCTCCGGATTAGGGAGCAGCTCTGGTCACACCTTCTGGGAAAGTGCCTTCAGATTGACTTGGATATATAGAAGTAAGATAAGCAAATGCCTGGTTTGTCTGAGACTGAGAAGATTCTCAGGATATAGGACATTCAGTGCTCAAGTGGCAAAGTCCCAGGAGAACCGAGATAAAACAGTCACCCTATGAGTAGGTCCTGGGAGCATCCTTGGATACGTGATTCAATTAGGACATAGCTTGACACAAGCCTGCCCTTACCCATTCATAAGCTTGTTGCTATATCCTGACCCCTGATTTAATCACCCTTTTTTTCCACATTACTTTTGCTTTATATTTTCTCTGCTTAGTACTTAGAATTGCCTGAGACCCTAGTTAATAACCATTTCATCTTCAGGTTTGTGGTTAATTTCTTCTTTCCATGTCTAGCTTTTCAGACCAATTTCATCATACCTAACCTCTGAAATGACCACAGGATTCTTTTTTTCTCAATTTTCCCCCTAAGGTATACCCTCTAGCCCTAGAAGAATCATTAGAATCAGGTTTTGACTGGGGGCAGAAAACAACAATTAAAAATGTCAAAAGGAAATTCTTCTGTTTTGAAAAGTATACTGGTAACATTTCATGGTATCAACTAAGTAGGTTTATGTTTTCTAGGACAAGAACAGGGAGTAGGTTTTATAAAATGCCAGTGTTTCTGAAAAATGATGCTTACTTGTGTACTAATTAGAACCGAATGAGTGAATAAGTTAAGGGTTTACTTAGATCAACAAAATGGAATTATTTTCATAAGTACTTAATTAAAATGAGTAAAGCAAATGCATTCACCATAACTAATTTAAATTATAACCCAGATGTGAAAATGTATTGCAATGTATTATTACATTTTTTTTTTCAGTCACTAAATGATTAGTGACATCTATAATATCTATTAAATAACTGGGCTTCCCTCATGGGCTACATATTTTCAACACTTGAATATTTGTACTATAGCATGACATGGGGTCTGTCAAACCTGTTGATGAACTATTTTGGGAAAATATCATGATCTTTTCAAAAATTTCATTAATACTAGCCAATATTGCAAATTTGGAAACACTTTTTTTATTATCCTTTTATTTTAAAAATGTGGAGTACAATTCAGGGTAGATATACAAATGGTTGCTATGTAGGTACCCTTGTTGATGAGGTGTGTCCCCAGCAGTTTCCCACCACTGCCAATCCTTTTCTTATAGTGTTATGATCATTGTTCAAGGCCCTCTTATGAGTGAGAACATATGGTACTCTGTTCTTTGCTTCTATGATAGATCACTCAGTATTATAGACTCTAAATCCATCCAAGTTGCTGCGAAGTTCATAATTTTGTCCTTCTTTTGGCTGTGGAATATTCCATCATGTCTTTTTATCATATAGAAATGTTAAAATAATTTATCTAAAAACCAACAACCACAGTTGAAAGCTTTGTGAAACCCTTCTCTCTTGCAATTTACAGGAAATTTCAGTTGGTAGCAAATTTTGCTAGGCTGTTTTGGAATCATATAGTTATGTAGGTGTTAATTGCATAATAGAGAAAGAAAATTCTAACAGATTTATGTGCTTCCCAGAATGATGATGTACATTACTTTAACCTGAAGATTCAACTCCAAATAGACTTAATTCAATAGACATGAATCTTATTCCTGCTACCTCAGCAGGGGGTCTGGAATTTACCTGGAGCAGGAGGTTTGGGATTGAGTCTGGAGTGAACTCCTGGGCACTCCAAGTCTATCACATGCCTATGTTACTGTTTCTTCTGGTTAGCCCCTTGTTCCTTTCTTTTTTTTTTTGAGTTGGAGTCTCACTCGGTCGCCCAGACTGGAGTGCAGTGGCCGCTCCCGGCCACCGCAGCCTCGACCCGCTGGGCTCCGGCGATCCTTCCGCCTCAGCCTCCCGAGGAGCCGGAACTACAGGCGCGAGCTACCACACCCGGCTGATTTTTTGATTTATTGTAGAGACGAGGTCTCGCTGCCCAGGCAGGTCTCGAACCCGCGGGCTCAGGCAATGCACTCACCTCAGCCTCCCAAAGGCGCAGGATTACAGGTTGAACCACCGACCCTGATATGCTTTTCTAACCAAAACGATAACAGCACAAACTGCCAGTATTGCCTTCTCCCAGAGACACTTTCTGGCATGTTTCCATAACCAGAGCAGTTTCTTTAGATATGAATAACAGCCAAAATAATGCTGTTTTTTTTCTAGAACTTGGCTTCTTAAGACTGCTGGTCTTCCGAATTGAGATGCATATCAACCGCCAATGGATATTTGAATCTGAATTTTGCTTGATCTTAGCTTTCTCTTTTCTACCCACTGGATTTAGAGAGTACTCAGCATGTCCCATTACTGAGCCCATACAGATTATTAAAATGGTCCAAGAATGGTTTATTTTGTGGCAAACTGCCATGGCAGACAAAGTACTACATTCAAACATCCTGAATATATAATGTTAGATCTATGACTTGTCAGCTGAAGGAATTTGTCAAGCTATTTGATCACTGAGTCATTTTATCATGCTTAAATGATAATATTTGGAAAGTTTGTTTTACAAATGATGTAACGTACATAAGTAGCCCTTTGCAATGTCTAAAACATTAAGTATTTTATTTTTATTTAGTGAAGTTATAGTAGATGCCCATAATAAATTAGGTAATATACTAGTGCTTGCCATAGAGATATGAAATAACATGATCACAGCCTCGAAAGTCCATTGTGCAAAAGGGCAGCAGAATGATAGCAATTTTTATTAGTCACTGCAGTGGTTGTAGTCACTGCGGGCCATTGCTCAGCTTTTGGCCTCTTCCACCATGCTGTACAAGTGTACAGGCTAATCATTTTTAATAGCATCAGCTTCAGGTGGAAAGGCCTTCAGCTCTATGGAGTCATGTGAAAGTAGCAGCATGATTTTTCTTAAAAGCTATTTGGTGTGAGCAGAGTCTTGGACTAAGTTCTGCATTGGTCATTTATGCCAGTGTGCCTCACATTTTCTTTACCAGACCTAATTAAAATGAGATAAAGAAAACGAAAGAGAAAAGCATAGGGTTTCCAAAGCCAGGAAAATTTTAGGAAGGCAAATGCATTTTGAAGTGGTTTTAAACCTAATATCTGGCCCCACATATAATGAGAGTTTCAGAGTGCTTATAACTATATATATATAATATATGCATATATGAGTATATATATGAAAAAAACAGTGCCCCAGAGATGTGTATACACACACATTTTATTTTTTTATGTTCTGATTTCATGCTTGTTTCAAGTACACTTATGCATATTTTAAGCAAGAAAATTATCTTGAAGCCACACATGATTGTAGAAAACAAGATCTATTTGAAGAGCTTCCCCAAGGGGCTAAGGGTTTCGCTACTCAGTCTATGTCTTCTTGGTGTTTGTGGTGGCGTTTGATGGCAAGAAAGGAGTTATGATTGTCACTTTAGCATGTTCTATGACTTTTGGTTTGGAGATTTACACAGCGTCTGTGGTGTTGTGAAAAGTTCCCTCCTGCAATTCTGTCTAGGCTTTTGATACAGTGAAAGAAGGTTAGTCCCTAAGGGTATCATTGAGGGTTATGATACAGGCCTGAACGTGATCAAACGCAACATTTCAGAAGCCTTGAGGATTTCTTTTGAGGCTGCTTGCACTGAATTACTCTCCTATTTTCTCCCTCAGTTTCAATATTTTAACCCAGTTCTCTTGAGGAGTAGCTGCACAGCTCAGCATGCAAAAATAATGAATTAAAAGCACATAGAAAGTATGTCTTAGTGTTTTCTGCACAACTCTGCTTTTTCACTGCCGTGCTTTCCATATTTTGAATGAACACTTTTAACTGCTATGTATTGCCAACATTAATTATGCATATTTTTCTCACAGCCTTTCTGATCTATGGTAATTTTAAAAGAATTATGAGCATACACAACAAGTTACATTTCTCGATGTTGTTTTCTTTTTGACCTTGGCTCACCCTGCAGTACCCAGCTTTCCTTGTTAACCTGGCATATTTCTACTTGTCTTAATGAAATTAAGACTCATCTTTCCTAAGAACTTAGTTTTTCCTACCTAGCTTGGTTTGGAAAGTCTTCTCAGACCACCCCAACTGCACTTGCATCATTGATTCCTTCAGTCATTCTTTTCACAAACATATATTGAATGCTAGGATGCCCTAGAGTGTTCCGTATTGGAATTGCCTTTTTACAATGGTCTTCTAAACTGTTTTATAAGCGTCTTGAATGCAGAGATGAAGTCTGATTTATCTTCTCATCTCCAGATACTAACCCTGTTCCAGAAACAGTAGATACTTGATAACGGACTCACTGATAGAAGCTGCACTGTCATCTTACCAAAGCTAATCCAATTACAAGAGCAAATGAACCAGTATATTGTGTGTTACTAGTAAATCATTTGATCATTATAATTTGTACGTATAGTGTTCAAAATAGCCCTGCGTGTTTTCTCTGAATAGGAAACATACTCACCACAGAAAGTTAAAGCTAAAACCAGCAGTTGTTGTGCAATATACTTCTTAGAATATGTTTTGCTTCACTGTTTGGTAGGCCCACACAGTGTTTTAAAGGGCATGAATCCAGGAAGGTGCTGTGCTTGTACAGAGTATAAGCAGTTTCCCACTCTCCGCCCTAGAGACCACATATGCTTCATGTGCACACGAATTAATTTCTATGAAAACAACAGTTCATTTCGGTCTAAAAGCACAAGTGATGCATTTGTACTCATGGAAAAGGGAAAGGGTATTCCAAGCATAAGAGACCACATGAATAATGCTTTAGAGGAATAATGTGACGTTGCAAGAGGCTGGAAGAGATGAAGCCTTGCTGGAGACTTTGAATAGAAAGGTGCAGTTTGGACTTGGCCCTACTGCATTGACACCTCGGTGTGTGTGTGCGTTAGTTAAATAGATAACATTGTGGAGAACACATTTAAGTTGGCAGAGATTAAAGCTAAGAAGACAAGTAAATAGGAAATTACAGAAATTCTTTTTTTTTTTTGAGTTGGAGTCTCCCTCTGTCGCCCAGACTGGAGTGCAGCGGCCGCTCCCGGCCACTGCAGCCTCCACCTGCTGGGCTCCGGCCATCCTTCCGCCTCGGCCTTCTGAGTAGCTGGAACTACAGGCGCGCGCTACCACGCCCGGCTGATTTTTTGATTTTTATTGTAGAGATGAGGTCTTGCCAAGTTGCCTAGGCGGGTCTCGAACCTGCGGGTTCAGGCAATCCATTCACCTTGGCCTCTCAAAGCACGGGATTACAGGCTGGGCCACCGAGTCCAGCTGCAAAAAAATCTTAGAAGAAAATACTGGAAGTAGAAATAGAACAAATAGGTGGAATTTGAGGGACCACATCTTTGAGGATGACATGGGGAAAAAAGTAGATATAGAGTTCTTTTTTTTTTTTTTAATTCAACAGTCTGTTTGAAAGAAAGTAATTTAAGAGCTTGGTCCCAGCCGGGCTCGGTGGCTCAGCCTGTAATCCCGCGCCTTTGGGAGGCTGAGGTGAGTGGATTGCCTGAGCCCGCGGGTTCGAGACCTGCCTGGACACCTTGGTGAGACCTCATCTCTACAATAAATCAAAAAATTACTTGGAAGGCTGAGGCGGAAGGATCGCCGGAGCCCAGCAGGTCGAGGCTGAGGTGGCCGGGAGCGGCCACTGCACTCCAGTCTGGGTGAGAGAGTGAGACTCCAACTCAAAAAAAAAAAAAAAGGGGGGGTTTGGTCCCATCTCCTTGCCAATTGATTGTAGATTTTTTTTTCTTTTCTAAAAATAATATATTGGAGTTATTAGGTTAGTTAGAAAACATACATTTATTTATATTTCAATTGCAATATAAGCTTATGTTTAAAACAGATGATTCTCCCAGTTTACAAATGACATTTCTAGGAATGATTATATTAGGTTAAACTCTTTTTTCTTTATGTAAATACATTTTGTCATATGCCATCCCTTAGTGCTAGATACGTTTCCAGGCCCTGAGCATACCACCATGCTCAAGGAAAGTGTCTTCCCTCATGCAGCTTATTTTTAGGACGAAATTTCTCATCATCAACTTCTAATCTGCTTTCTTGGGTTTCAAATTAATATGTTATTTTTATACATTGCAGATTAAGTATGCCACTCCAATGGTGTATAGCACTGGGGTGGGTTACATTCTTGTTGGCAACATAAAGAAAAACAAAAGAATTTAAAGCTGTTTCAATGCATTCTCAAGAGCAATTTTGAACAAACCAATAAGAAGTTCAATGTTCAGGTATTAGAAGGGAAAAATTTTAAAACTCCATGTCCTTTAATTATATGCAAATTGTGTTATTAACATTCTAATTAACCATACTGAGCTTGAATGATTTAAATTTTACCCTGTCTTTAGGAAAATTACTATGATTGTCTACTTTTAGCAAAATAGTTGTTTTCCTAAGAAAAAGTTACAACAAATAAATAAGCAGATTTATATTTACTTATTTGGAGAGTAATGATGTGTATGGTTATTGTAGCCACATCAAAAAATCTTATTAAAATTATTGTAACGATTTAACTCTTCTTACTAACTGTTCTTTGTTAACCTTGTTAGTTGTCTGTGCGTACGACATATGAGCACATTATTTCATAACCTTCTGAGTGCTAAGTTTTAGATTGTTTTTTAATTAGCATTTTAATTGCTCATCAAAGTAATTGAAAAGGGAGTCAGAAAATGGAGCATTTGCTAATTCCTTTGGTACCAGTCAACACTAAGTTTTCCCAAGGTCAAGTATCCTCTGATAGTAGAAGCTTTCTTAGCTTTGAGCTCCTTGACACATGATGTGACAATGCTGGGGCGGTCATTTTGGAGAGTAAGAGATCTTCCTCCTTTCCTTCCTTCCTTCCTTCCTTCCTTCCTTCCTTCCTTCCTTCCTTCTTTCCTTCCTTCCTTCCTTCCTTCCTTGTTTTTCTTCTTTTCTTCCTTCCTTTCATCTTTAGTTTATTGAAGAAAATAGGAGATTTGATTGCTATACAATGAAAAGATGGGAGACTTAGAATATCCCCCATAATCCAGGTTATTTCCAAGTAGACACTTCCTGTCTTATTTGAGATGTGAATTTGTTAGATCAATGTTGGACTGCTTTTGGTCAAAGAGAGAGATTTGACATCATTTATTCACTTTTTAGAAAAATACTGAGTGCCTTCTGTATTGCAAGTACTAGACTAGAAACAAGCAGGATAAAAATTTCTAATTATCAAAAGAAAAGAGCACAGGCATACCTCAGGGAATATTGTGGGCTTGTTCCAGAACACTGCAAAGGAAATATTTCAATAGAGTATGTCACAATAATTTTTTGGTTTCTAGTACATATAAAAGTTATGTTTATACTATTCTATAGTCTATTACATATACAATAGATTATGTCTAAAAAGAGGACACAACTTAATTTAAAAATAGTTTAGTGCTATAATATGTTAATTTCTGAACCTACAGTGAGTTTTAATCTTCTTGCTGGGGGAGGGTCTTGACACATTATCAATGGCTATTGACTGGCTGAACCTACAGTGAGTCTTAATCTTCTTGCTGGGGGAGGGTCTTGACATATTATCACTGGTTGTTGACTGGTCGTGGTGGTGGTTGCCAAAGATTGCAGACCAGTCACGATATTATTATTATTATTATTATTATTACTATTATTTTGAGTTGGAGTCTCACTCTGTCACCCAGACTGGAATGCAGTGGCCGCTCCCGGCCACCGCAGCCTCGACCTGCTGGGCTCCGGCGATCCTTCCGCCTCAGCCTTCCCAGTAGCCGGAATGACAGGCATGCACTACCACGCCCGGTTGATTTTTTGATTTATTGTAGAGATGAGGTCTTGCTGCCCAGGCGGGTCTCGAACCAGCAGGCTCAGGCAATCCACTCACCTCAGCCTCCCAAGGCGCGTGATTACAGGCTGAGCCACTGAGCCCGGCTACCAGTCAAGATATTATTTTAAGCAAAAACTGAATTCAAACAAAGATCCTAACTCTCTTCAATTCTGTGATGGCTGATAGAGGTGAGAAATCTACAGGAGAAAAGTTGGAAGCTAGCAGTGGTTGGTTCATGGGGTTTAAGGCATGAAGTTGTCTCTGAATTATAAAAGTACAGGGTGAATCAGCAAACGCTGATATAGAAGCTTACAGCAAGTTCTCCATGAGACTTAGATAAGAACACTGACACCTCTTCAAACCATTAAAACTAACTCCGTATTGGTAAAAAGTCTCTTTCGCTTTCTTATCTTTCATTTATTCACTAAAGTGGCACTTTCCATTTCCTTCAATAACTTGTTCTTTGCGGTCACAACTTGGCTCACTACTTTGCACAAGAGGTCTAACTTTCGGCCTGTCTTGGCTTTCGGCATGCCTTCTTCACTAAGCTTAATTATGTCTAGTCTTTGATTTTAAGTGAGAGACGCGTGACTCTTCCTTTCACTTAAACAGGCAGAGGCCAGGGTAGAGTTACTAACTGGCCTAATTTCAATTTTGTTGTGTCTCAGGGAAGAATGAAGCCCAAAGAGGGAGAGAGAAAAAGAGAGAGTTGGGGAACCGCTGGTGACTGAAACCATCAGCTACACACATGTATCTCTTAAGTTTGCTGTTTCATATGAGTGATTTGTAGCACCCTAAATCAGTTATAATAGTAAGATCAAAGATGACTGATCTCAGAGCACCATAAAAGATATGATAATAACAATATAGTTTAAAATATCGTATTTCTGAACTGTAACGCGGAGACATAAAGTGAGCACATGCTATTGGGAAAAGAAAGGCACCAAAAGACTTGCAAAACACAGGATGGCCACAAACCTTCATTCTGTAAACAAAACAAAACAAAAAAAGTAATATCTGCAAAGCACAATAAAGCAAAGTGCAGTAACATGGGGTATACCTATAATCATTTAAAAAAATGTATAGACTAAACAGTGAAATGTTTACCAAAATTAACATAAACAAATCAGAGTTACACCTACCAAATGGATGCTAGCATAAAGTTAGTAGTGCAGTGGCTCGGTGCATAGACTCTGGCAGGAGGGTGCTGAGGTGTGAAAACCCAGAATTCCACCTTCTGCTCTGTGACCATTTTGTGCCTCAATCTTTTCAATAATATCTGGGAATATCATATCTGTCAACTTTTAAAATTCCCATTGACAGAGCCAAAAAAAAAAAAAAAAAAACAAGACAATAAGAATTTGATACTATGTCTTCTAATGATCTTAGTGGCTCTCTCTCTTTTTTCTTCTATTCCTTTTTCCAATACGTTGTAAAATGTAAAATATGTTTTAGGTTTTACAGAGCTAGAGTATATGACTTCAGATTCACCAATTTTCCTCTTCCTGATTTTTGTATTCAGACTCATGAGTCACGATTATCTCCTGAGAGAAAGTGCCCTAGCACTAACCTCTGACCAAAAGAATTTAGACACCGATGCCTTCTGTAGTTTATCGCTTTTTCCACTCTGGCAGGAAAAATACTATCCTCACTTTGAGGCACATTTCACAAGTATAGTTCAAGTTAATGATGGAGAAAAAGTTGCATTTGTACTTTTAAAAAGTCTCCGTTGAAGCCGGGCTCGGTGGCTCAGCCTGTCATCCCACGCTTTTGGGAGGCTGAGGTGAGTGGATTGCCTGAGCCCGCGGGTTCGAGACCCGCCTGGGCAGCGAGACCTCATCTCTACAATAAATCAAAAAATCAGTCGGGCGTGGTAGTGCGCGCCTGTAATTCTGGCTACTCAGAAGGCTGAGGCGGAAAGGATCGCTGGAGCCCAGCGGGTCAAGGCTGCGGTGGCCGGGAGCGGCCACTGCCCTCCAGTCTGGGCGACAGAGTGAGACTCCAACTTAAAAAAAAAAAAAAAGTCTCAGTTGAAAATCTCTTTAGTTGCTTTCTCAAGGTAATGTCTTCTTCTCCCAACCTTTGAAATGCCCATTATTTTAGACCAAAGCCAGACCACTGTGGCCATTGACAGGTTACACATGTGTACAAGAAAATCTTTGTTTCTGGTGAAAACAGGATGTGTACGGTTATATCTGGATGTTTTTTCTTGATACTAGCATGTGACCTAATGACCTGATATAGCCCTAATTCACTTAACTATGTACCATCCTGACAAGTGCTTTGAAATAGAGCCCATAGAGCATCACGGACCTTTCGGTAGCCCTTGAAACACTTAGTCTAATCTAGTTCGCTCAAAGTTCTGTGTACAGGGCACTCTGATCATGAGTGAGGCTGCGGCACCAGAATTGTTCTTGGGTTAAAAGTTGACTTGACTTTATAGATACAGATCTAAGACTCCCAAAATCTAACATCAACCAATGTTCATCTCAATAGTTTGCTTCTACATTTCCTAATTATATAAACATTTTAGATGTTCAGGAAGGTAAATTGCAGTCAGTCCAGTTATCCATGTACTAAAAAATTCTGTAGTTGTGAAATAAAAGCACAAGTGCTCACTCTGGAAAGCATTCCTGTGAAGAGAGCTAGGGTAACAAATGGTGAATATTGATTCAAGTCAACATGGATTATCTAAGTATTTACTGTATGTTCAGCACTGTACTAACATCATTGAGAAACCAAAAAAGAAAGAGTTGATTTTTTTTTCAGACTCTTCAACGAAAATTGTTGATGTATGCAAACCCTTGTGAGTGAATATGAAAAACTTTAAAGACCTATATTTATGATATAGTATGACTGTCATAAAATATATTACCTAGAAGGGACAGGGGACCTTCATACATGTAGAAGGGTGTGGAGAGGAGATATTTTGTGAAAAGATATTCTTTCCTGGGGTTGCTCTCACCTAGAAACAAATCCTGCTTCTTAGGAAGAAAGCACGAATGTCAAAAGATTGACCTGAGTGGGTAGAACGCTGACATCTTTCTTTCTTAATCTGAACCATAGTGTAATTATATTTAAAAAGGAGTTCATGGGTTGGAGATTGTATCTTGAGACAGAATATCTGGAATGCTGGTGATAGAATGGATTTGAGAGTTATAGAAGAGATAACTTATGATTTTGTGTATCAACCTCTTATCACCCAACTACTAAATATCTTTAAAATCTTGTGTTTCCATAAAGTTTGTCTAAGTCTTTGAAATATTATACTCTGCCTCAGCAGTGTTAAGGGAAGTCTGGTTTAGGGATATTTGTTTATTTTCATTTGTTTGTTTACATTAGAACTATAGAAAAAAGAGTGCTCTAGAGCCAGAATGAAGGTGGAAGTGAACACTGAAGTAAGATAACCTCAAGAGTCAACTTTTCCCTATTTCATGAAGATTTTATTTTCAGAAATAAAAGTTGAAGATGCTGAATTAAATGTTTTTAAAATCACACACATACACACCCAAGCACACACACACTCACAGACACACAATAGGGAACAAAATGGTAAATAAATAACTCAACAGTTAATTATAAAGGGAAATGAAAGCTACAAAGGAAAAGGTCAGGGAGCAAGCAATGCAAATCAGCATAATTTATTTCAAGGGATCAAGGAATTCTTCTGAGAAAGTGACATTTCAGCTGAGCCTTCACAGATGAGTAGGATTTTAACCAGCAAAGAGTAGAAGAAAGAACATTCCCGGAAGAGGAAAGAACTCATGTGAAGAAACAGCAGTGGGAGAGATACCCTGAATTAGGATAGCTCAAGAAAACCCAAGCAACTGGGAAGTCCCAAGTGCATGACAAGTGTGAGACAGGTTTAAGAAGATAGACAGTGAACGAATAAGACACTAAATAAGCCATTGTTCGATTAATGAACAAACGAACAAACAATTATTAGCAATAATAGTATTTTCTTTTCTTGGTCAGGTGTATGTAAGTTAACAAAGTGTGAGTTTCTTAGCACTATGACTTCCTAGCTGTTTCTTGGGTACAATCAAAAGCATTACCTTAAGTAGAAGTGAAAATAAAAGCTTCACAACCTTGAATTAGATTTAAAAAAAAACCTTTTGTACTTGTCTAATCAGGTAAACATCATAAAAATACAAAAAGTATCAGTAACTGGGAAAAGAGAGCAAAGCCTCTCAGAACATCCAACCCAAATGTTTGTTCAGTTATTTTATTCTGGATGTTTTCTGTTCCTACAAAATGTAGAGGTATTTATGAATAATGGAATGCAAGCTTGTGAAAGAAAGTCCTTTATTTTTGCTCCTGTTCGCCATAAGAAACAAGTGTTCTCAGTATATATGGCAGAGTGAAAGATTCTCTTGAATTTGAATTTTGGCTCTGATATCAACTGATCCTGTCCCCTGAGCAAAAAACCAACAACTTTATTCATTCATTCTTTTAACTGATCTACACCAAAAAAATTCCCGGAGTTGTATGAGTTTGATGTTGTTAAAAAATCTCCCTTCCAGTCCTTTCAAACATGACCACACTTTATTGCTATGTTTAATTAAATGGCACTGCATGATAAGGTTACTGAAGAATTTTAGGGGAAGGGGTCTTTTCTGGGAGAAAGTCAGTTCAGGGGGGAAAAAATAGAATTCAGATAATTTTTCAATCTTTGAAGGAGCTGAGTGAGCAGATAAAGGAAAGATGGGGTGTTAACCCTTAAATTCCCCAGGCAGAAGACTTCTCCGTGTTCATTTATCATTATTGGAGCGAATAGACAGTGTGGCCTTGACAACTCAAGGCTGAGCTGGGCATGTATCCCGTGGGTTTCACTACCAGCACAATGCTCTAATAATTTCACCTGAGCATCATAGCGTTGCGAGAAGGACAATATAAAGGTCTAAATACCTGTTTGCAACAAGATCACAAATGGGAAAACATCTGTTCACAGGCATATTTTTTATTTATAGCTGGGAAAGTAACTGAGTTCGATCCATTCTTCCTTGTTTTCTTTTCTTCCCTATTAGTTACACAGAATGTAAGATAAGCAGCTTTAGAAGCACATTTTTTCTCCATTATCATAAGCACCCCTGCTACCAGGACTTTTCTTCTCAGTAGCACCACTTTGGAGTTTATAACGTTTTACAGAAAATACCTTTTCCACTCTTGCCTCCAGAGACTTGAGAGATTCAGGAATGTATGAAGTGAGGACTTTCAATGATTTCTCCTTATTTTTAGGAGAAATTGTCCTGAGGTGAATGACATGAGTTCATCATTTCTTTTTTCCTATGTTAAAAAATGTGGGCCGTTATTGTTTTGGATTTCTCCGCATTTGCGTAAATGATTTTCCATTGATTGCTTATTCCTTTCTTTCTATGAAAATGTACCTTGAGGTAGCATCCAGCTACACAGTCTTGATTTTGTGTTTTTTGATTAAAGATAGACACTCAGGTCTGTTCATGTAGTCACAGATAGAAGGTTTCGTTCTTTTTTATAGATACATTTGATATAGCTTTTTGTTGGTTTTGGTTTGGTTTTGTTTTAATATATACTTATCCCACATGTCTTTATCCATTCTTTTGTTAATAAGAACTTAGGTTGTTTACATATCTTGGCAATCGAGAACAATGCTGCAATGAACATGAGGCTGCAGACAGCTCTTTGAGTTACTGATTTCATTTATTTTGCCTGGATATCAAAATAAATGAGAAAAATGGGGAGACATTGGTCAAAGGTATAAACGAATATATACCCTTTATAAGACGAAGAAGTTCTGGGGATCTAGTGTTCCAGCATGGTGACCATAGCTTTTTTGTTGGTGGTTTTTGTTTGTTTGATTTGTTTTTTAATATTTCCAGATTTACTCTGAGCCAAATGTGGGTGACCAAGACCAGAGGCACAACCACAAGAGGTCCAGAACACAAGCACCCATGTTGTGTTGTGTTTGGTTGTGTTGCAGCTTGGTTTTATAGATTTTAGAGAGTCAGAAGTTTATAGGAAAAGGAATTTCCATGCAGGGCAGGTTGCATATGGCCAGAGCTGCAGGGATGAAAGTATTCACTAAGACCGTTATGAAATAAGAAAGGTAGATTTATAAAGGGAAGATATGTTGTGAAGGGTACACTGGACAAGACAGCAGCAAGAGTGTTGGCTGTCTGCAAAGAGGCAGTGGCTTAAATGGAAAGTTATGCTATTGTATTGGAATTCAGTTGGAGATTCAGTATGGGCATGAAATGGCCTGCTGGGCATTGAGGAGTTTGGTAAATTATGTGCATTGTTGGAGGTTTGCAAAGAGGCTGCTTGATTGCAGGATTTTGTCTTTTATTGTTATTATTATTATTATTTTTGAGTTGGAGTCTCACTCTGTCACCCAGGCTGGAGTGCA
>NW_007260498.1:773817-795004 GCF_000164805.1 Carlito syrichta
GTCTCGCCAAGTTGCCCAGGTGGGTCTCGAACCCGTGGGCTCAGGCAATTCACTTACCTTAGCCTCCCACGGTGCAGGATTACAGGCTGAGCCACCGAGCCTGGCTGTCTTTTATTATTATTGTTATTATTATTATTATTATTATTATTGTCTCTTAAACAGCAGTAGTTGACTGCCTTTTTGTTTGTCGGGAACCAGAAAGTTGATGCTAACTACTTTCTCTGTTGGCTGTGGAACAAACAGCAAATGTTTTTCAACTGGCTAATCGGCTTCTACAATACTTTTTTTTTTGTTTTTTGCATTTTTAAATAAATTAATATTTTGTAGAGATGAGGTTTCACTATGTTGCCCAGGTCGGTCTCGATCTCCAGGGCTCAAGCAATCTCCCTGCCTCAGCCTTCCAAAGTTCCAGAGTTCTGAGATTCTAAGCGTGAGCCACCATGCCTGGCCAATCTTAATAATTTCCCCCAGTCTGTTCATATTGGTATAATTTTTTATCATTTTAAAGATGTGGGATACAATTAAGAATAAGGTGCATAAGTTGTCGTTGTACAGGTAAATTTGGGGCCTCCTCTTGATCCTCATTTTGCCTGGGTTGGGATCAGGTACCTTGATTGATGTTATGTGCTCTCCCACTCCTGCTCCCCTTGGCCGTGTCCCGTTACTGCCAATACCCTTCTTGTTTTATTATGACGAACATTCAGGATCCACTTATGAGTAGAGGACATATGGTACTCAGTACTTTGTTTCTGTGATAGATCACTGAGTATGACCGACTCTAAATCCATCCAGGTTGCTGCGAAGTCCCTATGTGTGTCCTTCTTTATGGCTGCATAATATTCCATCTTGTAAATGACCACTTTTGTTCTTATCCAGTTCACTTTCTGTGGGAAGCATGGTTGGTTCCGTGCTTTTGCTATTGTGAATAATGCTGCAATAAACATGTGTGTGCAGGTATCTTTTTTTGTAGAATGATTTCAGTTCCTCCAGGTATATTCCCAAGAAGGGTATTGCTGGGTCATATGGAAGGTCAATTTTACGTCTTTTAGAAATCGCCGCACTGTTTTCTATAGAGGTTGTACTAATTTACACTCGCACCAACAGTGTAGAAGCGTTCCCTTTTCTCTGTATCCTCTCCAGCATCAGCCGTTCTTTGAGTTACTGATGATGGCTGTCCTGACTGGAGTTAGGTGATATCTCAGTGAGGTTTTGATTTGCATCTCTTTGATGATTAGTGAGGCTGAACTTTTTTTTCATGTATCTGTTGGCTGCCCGTATGACTTCTTTTGAGAAGTGACTCCTGTGAAACAGAATAGAGATTCTGGAAACAAAACCTCAATTTCTCAACCAACTCATCTTCGACAAAGCCTCCACCAACAACTACTGGGAAAAGGAGAACCTGTTCAGCAGACGGTGCAGGGAAAACTGGCTGACCACATGGAGAAGATTGAAATAGGACCCCCTACCTAGCACCATATACAAAAATCAACTCTAAAGACCTAAACGCAAAACCTCAAATATAAGAATCTTAGAAAACACAGGCGACACCCTTACAGAAATCGAAGTAGGCAACCAATTTCTGATCAAAACCCCTAAGGCCCATGCCATAAGAGATAAGAGATAAGAAAGACAAGTGGGACCTCATCAAACTGAAAAGCTTCTGCAAAACAAAAGAAACCAAGAGAGTGGGGAGACAGCCCACAGAATGGGAAAAAAATATTTGCCAACTGCATATCTGACAAAGGCCTAACATTCAGGATCTACAAGCTTTTTCGATTCTTATCATCTCATGCTGAGATTTCCTTCCTCAAAATAGTTTACCCACTTGATACTGGCTTCATTCTCCTCCACAGAAATTAACCAGTACAAGTGAGGTTTGCATTGGTTCAGTTCAGAAAGGGGGGTATTTGGAAGTAGTGGAGGGTAGAGGGCCATAGGTAGATTCAAAGATATTCTGGTGATTGGTTGAAAGAGTTAAGCTCTGTCTAAGGAATTTGAAATAAGTAGAAATAAATGCCTGGGCTAAGACAAATTGAGCTGTGGAAGTCAAGGTTCTTGTTATTTAGAAGAAGTCTCTAAGAAAAGCTTCAGGGCAAAGAGATGGCAAATGTCTCAAAAGTTGTCGGGCTCTTCCTAGAGAAGGAGTTTCTCCACAAATGCAAATATTTCCCCACAAAAGATGACTTTACAGGGCTTTTTCAGAATATGTCCAAAAATATATTTTGAAGTAGAATATTTTAACTTTCTTTAGGGTCTGCTATCCGTCAAGCAATGCTATACTAGGGTTGGGCTGGAATTTCATCCTTTTTTTCAGTTGAATGATCTCTAGTTTGATGCCTAAACTCCAAAAGGGAAGGAGTCTAACAAGGGTTGTCCAGCTTCCTTTTCTATCATGACCTGGAGTTTAGTTTTTCTCCCTTGGCCTCGAGACCTTAGTTTAGTTTTTCTCCCTTGGCCTCGAGAAGGTCCATTCAGTTAGTTAAGAGACGGATAATTTTATTTTTGGTTTACACACGCCTTCTGACCAAGATTTGCAGAAGGCAACATCAATCGACGACCATGCTTTTATTTTGTCCCAGATGTTGTTGCCTAGGTGGTGTGAATACCCTGCCCTGGTCCATCCTGTCCCTTGATGGGACCCCTATGGAAAAGGGACCTAGAGCCAGAGGATTTGTTACCAATCCAAACATTTTAGGCCGAACAGAAATGGAGGTGGGTAGGCATCCGTTAACCCTTAAAATCTTTTAAGCAATGTAAGAACCAAAATGCAAAAGCAAAAAGGCAAGTTTACAAAACTGACTTTATATCTAAACATTCTATGGGCTGAACTATTGTCATCTTGGCTACAGATTTGTAGCCACAGCTATATAAAACCTAAGCATTTTGTTAAAACCGTTTAACCCAAGGAATTGAGAGACTTTTGTTGTACAATGTTTTCTAAAAGCTATTTTAGTAATTAGTCCTAAAGTGGCTAAAAATAAATAAATAAAATAACTATTTGGATAAATCCCATAGCTGGGAATTATATTCAGGAGGTTTTGCCACCTGGTGTCATGACATCCCCCTGGCAGTCTTTTTAATTCCATGGTAAGTAGAATACTCTTTATGGTCAGGATGGGTGGAAAGGGGTCCCGTATTGTCCCAGGAGGCCACCGCACGCTCCTTGTGGCAGCTGTTTTAGACATGTGTGTGCCCATGCTTGACTAGGAGGTTCTTAACTTCTACTTCTTGAAATGAAGGTGTTTGAATAGTTTAGCAGCAGGGCACTGGCAGTGAAAACAGATTAAGCCCAGTGGGATTTTAAAGCATTCTTACATTTTTAAAGCTTTCAGGTGGAGAAAAAGGTAATCTTTACTGTTTTGCCCAATTATGTAAACTAATAAATAGCTCAGATGTTTTGTGTTTTTGAAGTAAAACATATGGAATTTGGAATATTTTTAAACAAAAGAACTTAACCGCTGCCTAGTTCTGATAGTGACAGGAAAAAGGCTCACAGGCAGCTAAACATTTAAATTATCTAGTATTAAGGCATAGCACAGATTACGTGAACTTAAATAGAGGCAAAGTTATTAAATGAGCATTTATACTTTGTATACAGGCCTGGTATAGTGTCACATGAGAAGTTCATCTTTACTGTCATGGTCTTCCCAGTCTGAAGATGAGGCTTTGGTTAACTTGAGTTTGGTTCCAGGTACCAGCGTTGGCGGTTAAGATTCGTAGGAAGTGAAGCCTCTTTGTACATGTGATGTGTGCACTCAAGAGTCAGAACCCTGCAACTCGCCAACACAAGAGTTAGTCAACAATATTTGATAAAGACTCTTTTTAATAGGGCTTAAGGGAATCTTTTAACTGACGTCTTATCATTAGGTTGGAGGTGCTGGTCCTGGAGTTTATGACTTAACAAAAGCAGCCAAAAGATTCTACAATCTTGCAGTGATTAATTTTTATAATTTTGCTAAGCCCCCACCATTTAATTGTGAGCATATCTGCTAAAGATGTTGAAAGGCTCAAAACATTTTATTAAAACATAATCGCAGGTCATTGTAAGATAATAGCTATTCATTTAACCAGTGCTAATAACAAAAAAACTTAAAGAGTGACATAGAAAATTACTAGATGTAAAAACCTTAACCTTTTTAACTTTTCGTTTTCCTAAGTAATCAGAAACCTAACAAAGACAACACAAAAATTGTCTTGATAAAAAATAAAATCTTTGTCTCTTAGACTAGTTACCAAAAAGGTGAAGAAAATCTTAAGCAATGTGATTATTTCTCCTTATGGGAAGCCCATTTGGATAACCTGAAAGTCAAACCCGCTGAGAGAGAATATGGGTTAATTAAACACAAGAAGAGTACTCCCGAGTTATGGGTGAACACCCTATTAAAGAGGTGTAGAAATGGATGATTTCACCTTTATTTTGGGGTCTTTATTCTGGAAACTATCATGTATACACACCAAACAAATCTTCATGCCTTCTCTTCAACCCGTCTGTCTTTTGTGATGTTCATTTTTCAGTGAGCCTACAGAAGGCCCTTGACCCCTACACACTGAGAAAAACCAAGAGTACAAAATTAAGTTATACTGGAGGAAAACTTCAAGAAAAAAAGCATTTTGGCATGAGTCCATAACAACACATTTAGACCTAGAGAATAAACAAAACAACGAAATCTACCAGACCCAACAAAAGCTGAAAGAGTTACCATCCGAGGTCTTCTCAAAGGAAGAACACACTAAAAGCATTAGAATACCATGGAACTGAGGTACTTGAATTTCTCAAAAGTAAACCTGAGAAGTTTAAAAGAGAAACAGATTAGAGAATTAAAAATGGAAAACTATTGCAACTTCATTCACAGCAAATCAATACTTTAAGATAATATTGTTGTTCTAGCCAGTTCTTTAGTTTTGTATTATTAATCGTTTATTTTTCATATTAAAGCTCAGTCTCTAGAAGGACTATGGTAATTTCCTTGTAATTATAGCCAACTCAATCACAAAATTTCTTGCATACATTTGCTTTTTACAGACCTTATTATGACTTACACATGCCATAGACAATATACTTGAACTTTCTGTTTTGTCCTACATTTTCCTCTTTCTTAAATAATCAGTCATTTTACTTTGGGACAAGAATTTACCATTCAAAATTCTTTCTCATACAAATTATTCTCTTTTTAACCTTCTCTTTTTCACATCTTCCTCCTGCTTACTGTTTCTTTTTTTCCTTGTTTCATGAATAACTTAAAGAAGCTTTGATTTAGACAAAAACTATTTTCTTTTAATAAGAACATATGTTATGTCTTTTTTAATTTTTGCTTTCATCAAAAGCACATCTTAATTTGGGACCCTTTAAATCCAGAATTATGAATTGACTAGAATATTTTCTCATAGTGATCTTAATTTTTTGCAAAAACCTAGGAAGCAGGAAGTCTTGAACTGTCTGTTACATATCAGTATTTTATAGATGAGAAATATGTTTACAACCTGTGACTCTCAGGTGCTCATCTAAGTCAGAACCTTAAGATTAAATATACAGGTACTGTATATATATAAATAACTCAAAATTTAGCCATTTTTATTAAATCAACATAATACTGTATATCTATTTGAATTTGATGAGAAAGCAGATTTTTAAGTGCCCTCACCACATATCCAGATATACATTATGAATGGTAAGGAATGTGCTCATTTAATATAACTGTGGTCTTTACTACACGATATATATGAATATATAAATATCTGTCATGTTTTACGCCTTTACACCTTGAATGTATACAATGTTGTATGCTCGTTAAATATTTTAAAATAAATAATACAGAGGAAGACAAGCCAGATGGTTTCGTTTGACTGGAACCACTGTAAGAGAATGTTCTGGGAGGCGTCTGATGAATGTTTTCTTCTTGCTGTTGGTCCTCTGCTGTGGCCTCGTGTAGATATTCAGCTATGACTGTTCTAAGTATTTATCACTTTTTTAATTGACGATTTCAGTGGCTGGTTTTTCTAAAGTATTCAGTTGCACCGTGGGTTTTATTTTCTTTTTAAAAATAAATTTGATTGTGTATACTTGAGGTTTACAACATGAGATTAGGGGATACATGTCTCTATCATCACACATAGTTATTATTTCTGTGTCAAGAGCAGCTAAAACCTACTTTTTAACAACAACAAAAAATCCTAATACAATGCAATTTTATTAACTTTAGTCTTCACGTTGTACATTATAATTCTAAAGATATACACCCTCCGTATCTACTATTTTGTATCCTTTGGTCTACCTCTCTTCATTTCGTCTCCCTGCCTCCCGGCTTATAATAACCCCTGCTTCATTCTCTATGTCTGTATATTTGAGCTCTTGATTTTTTCCACATGTAAGTGATCTAATGAAATCGCTTTTTATTTCTGCATCTGGCTTATGTCACTTAGCACCACATCCTCCAGATCCATTCATGTTGTCACAAATGGGCATTTGTTTTAAGACTGAATAAGATTCCATCTTCTGATTCAATTGGTCTTTGCGTGGACATTTAGGCTGTTTCTATATCTTGACTATTGTTAATCATGAAGCAATGTATCCATAGTTTATGGTCTGAATGTCTTCTGGAGGAATGTGTGTATTCTCTACCCCCTAAAAATGTGTATGTTGAAAATACTATCCCGCACCTTTGGGAGGCTGAGGTGAGTGGATTGTCTGAGCCCATGGGTTCGAGACCCGCCTGGGCAACTTGGCGAGACCTCATCTCTACAATAAATCAAAATGAGCCGGGCATGGTAGCACGCGCCTATAGTTCCAGCTACTTGGAAGGCTGAGGCGGAAGGATCGCCGGAGCCCAGCAGGCCGAGGCTGCGGTGGCCGGAAGCGGCCACTGCACCACTCCAGTCTGGGCGACAGAGTGAAACTCCAACTCAAAAAAAAAAGAAAAAAAAGAAAATACTAGCCTCCAAGACCATGGTATTAGGAGATGGGGCCTTTGGAAGGTGATGAAATCATGAGGGTGGAGTCCTCATAAAAGAGGCCCAGGAGGGCTGCCTTTCCCTTCCAGTGTGTGATGACGCAGCCACAAGGCACCATTCATGAGGGACCAAACATTGAATCTTCTGGCATCTTGCATTTGAACTTCTCAGCCTCCTGAGCTTTGAGTCACTCGGTTGATAGTACTGTGTGATATCCTTCCCAACAGACTAAGAAACCATATTTGTAAAACTGAGGGCTTTCTAAAGACCGTAAGACAATGTCTATTTAGTGCTTAAACACAATGCTAGCCTCCCATATTAGTTTTCCTTTAAAAGATGTCTATTATTACCATTCTTAGTAATTGGGAGATTGAGCAGTAAATCAGTAGTTGACATTTATAGGAGTTTAGCAGTAAAAGAGAGAAGTCAACACACACACACACACACACACAAAGTGTTGATATTAAGAACAAGTGCATTTTTTACAAAGCTTAACTTGAAAAGTTATTCACCATTCCACTAATACTTGCATATGTCATTTGAATAGCAAAATTCCACTATTTCAATGAAGACTTAAAAAATAAAAGTTGAAGGATAAAAAAAAACAAGTGCAGTTTTTAAAGTTAAGCTAGGAAATAAGTGAAAACAGTTGAGTGAATACAATGAGTAACTAGTGGTTAAAAAATGAGGTACTGAATAGTTGGCCTACTGTCTTAGTTGAATTTCACTGGGCAATCTTACATGAACTCTTGTCTCCCAAAGGACCTTTGTGATTCAGTAGTTACAAAACATTTTCACCTACATTGTCTTATTTGATCACATAACAATCCTGCAATCTGCATTAAATGTAAGTGCAAAAAAAAAAAAAATGAAGAGACTAACCACAGAATGACAGAAAGCTATCCATGTGACAAGAGATTAATAACCAGAATATATAAGGTGCTCAAACAATTCAATAGGAAAAAAATATAATTTGATTTAAAATGAGCAAAAGATCTAATAGACATTTCTCAAAGGAAGAAATACAAATGCCCAACAAACATGAAAAAATGTTCAACCACACTAATCATCAGAGAAATGCATATCAAAACCATGATGAGATGTTACCTCACCCCAGTTAAGATGGCTTTTATCAAAAACACAGGAAACAACAGATGCTGATAAGGATGTGGAAAATGGGGAATTCTAGTAAGTATTTGTGGAAATGTAAATTAGTACAACCACCATATACATATATATCATTATATAAATATAAATATACAGCCAGAATATATGGAGGTTCTTCAAACAGCTAAAGGTAGAACTATTATAGCTTCAGCAATTCCATAACTGGGTATATACCTGTCCCCCAAAGGAAATCAGTATATCAAAGAGATATGTACCCTCCTATGTTTATTGCAGTTCTATTCACAACACCAAAAATATGGAATCAATCTAAGTGCCCCTCAGTGAATGAATGTATAAAGAGAACATAATATAGATATAGAGAGATGATCTCTCTCTCTCTCTCTCTCTCTCTCTCTCTCTCTCTGTGTGTGTGTGTATATATATATACACACATATATATATTATTTGGCAATAAAAATAATAAAAGCCTACCATATGCAGCAACATGGAGGGAACTGGAGGCTATTTTATGATGCTAAGGAAAATAAGCCAAGAACAGAATAACAAATGTCACATGTTCTCAGTCACATATATGGGAGCTAAAAAAGTGGATCTCGTGAAGGTAGAGAGTAGACTGGTGGTTAATAGAGGCAAGGAAGGGGAAGCGGGAAGGGAGAATGAAGACAGTCGAATAATGGGTACAAATATATGAGCGGAGACCTCTCAAAAAAGCAAACTTGTCTCTTGGATGGCGGGCTCCTTGTAGAACACGTGGAATTTGCTTCCGCTGGATCAAAAGGTCCATCCAAGGTTTTTGTCTGGAACTTTTGAAAAGGTTGCATCACGGTTCGTGGCAAACAGATGACTGGTGCCGTGATGACACCCCCACCCCCACCGTGCTAAGTGCCCTGCCGTTTTTGACCCCAAACGACGTGACCCTCGCGACCTACGCTTCCGATTCACCTGACCTCACCCTGAGCGACTTTTTAATGCTTTCCCGAATGAAAAATATCCTCAAAGGGAAACGTTTTTACTAATGTGGAAGAGGTAAAAAAAAAAAATGACAGAAGCACTAAAAAGCATCAAAATGAATGATTTCAAAAACTGTTTTCAGTAGTGGCATATTGATAGGTATGTTGCATCAAATGGAGAGTACTTTAAAGGTGGCTGAAGTTTAAATATGTACGAATAAATACAACTTTTCATAAACAAATTTCATTTTGGGGGAAGCCCCTCGTATAGTTAGGTACAAGAAATAAAATCTAGTGTTCGATAGATCAGTAAAATGACTACGGCTTACAATAATATAGTGTATATTTCAAAATAGCTAGAAGAGGATAATTTGAATACTTCTAGCATAAAGACAAATACTTAATACAATGGATACCCCAACTACATTGATTCAATCTTTACAAAGACATCCATGTATTAAACTCATACATTCACACAAAAAATATGTATGTTTGTTATGTACCAATCAAAAGTAAAATTTAAAAATGACTTAGAAGTTTCAAGTGTCAACTTAAGTTTCTTGGAGGTTGAATGACCATTCAATATGACATAGCTTGCAAATGGCGGAGTCTAGGTGGAAACCCAGGCTTTGGACTCCATAACTGGTACTCCACTTACTATGTCACAGAGGGCTTTGTAGTCAATTTGTAGCACATGCCCAGTTGCTCTGAAATGCTGAAAATGTATCCATGTGCACAATATTTCTATAATAACCGGACTCCAATTGCTAAAAGACAGGTTAACAGCAACTGCTGCCTTACCTTTCTTAAACTAACTCATTTATGTGTTTAATCGCTAGTGGAAACAACAAAAGCAGAAAATAAAATTGAAATCAAGGTTGCTGAATCAGCTTAATGGTTAACATTGGATTGAAAGACCCAACCAGCTACAGAACACTAGGGCAGTCAATATTTATATTTAACTGACCATTAGCAAAATACTTACTATATATTTGAACAGTTTTTATTCAGCTCTGAAGAAAATCCAATCTGGGAGTTTCCTATGGGCTTAAAAAAAATAACATTACAGTGAATAAAGGTATTAATTTCTGTAATGTAAATTTCTATGGCATTGTAGCGATGATGGAAATAACAGCAAAATCAACAAAATATGTGGCACGCCACATTATGTAATTTATAAATCAATGTCAAATAATCTCTTTGGTTGGATACCTATAAAATTGAAAGGATGAATATTTATACAAGTTCCTACACCCAAAAGAGGTCAAGTCACCTGTTCAAGCCAGTAACAGTCAGCAAGGAGACAGAAACACCGGGCTTCTAAATGCCCTTTTCATGCTATTTTCATAATACCAAATCTCCCTTTGGGCTCCAACATTTTTTCATCCTTCCATCTGACCAAGTGGAAGCATCCAAAACTTATTTGGCGACTTTACATTTCATTCCCAAGAGTCAACCTGTTACTGAATTTGCAATATGTTCACTGGGTCCCTGAGCAGGTAGCAGTCAAAGACATAGTCATGTGCTGATAGTACTGGGAAGGGAGGGTCAGAATTCTTGGTGGAAAGGTAAACTCTGAAGGAAGTTGCCACCATGTATCTGCTTCCTGATCTCTCTTTAATCTCGCTAATATGATTTCACACGCTCAGCAGAGACCTAACAAGAATCTGGCTGACAAAAGACCTTAAGAACAGTTGTGAAGCTTCTTTCGGAGAACTTTTCAGGCAAAGTATTGTTTCCCAGCATGTTATCCTTCTGGTTACATCTTTTCTTGCCAAGTCGATTTCACTTTCTTACTCTATTTACACAGAATTCTCCGTGGCTTTTCCCGGGGAAAGCATTCTGGGATCAGTCTTTGAATGCCTGATACTTTTTCACTACTTAATTTAAGATGCAATATTTTAAAGTGATGTTTTCTCCTCTAAATAGTGGGAAAACACAGATTATGAAAGCAGGAGAGAGTCATAGAATTCATCTAAAGGACAAAGTATTTAAGAGTCTACAGAAGGGGCTAGAAGGGCAATCAATTTTCTTGCTGACTAACAAGCAGCAAGTGGGTCTTGGGAATTCCATTAATTCCCTAGGGCAGATATAATCCTGTATCAAGCACCTGGTGACTAAAATAATGGAAGTGTATTGTTTTGAGGTACAGTAAGAAGGCTGAAGTCAGGTGTCAGTAGAGTCATGCATTCTCTGACAGCTTTGGGAAACATTTTTCCTTGCCTCTTCTAGCTTCTGGTGTTTGGTGACAATCTTTAGCAGTCCTTGGCTGGTGAACGCATCATTCAGTCAAAGGCTGCGTTTTCCCTCTGTGACTTGACGCTATCCTTTCTTTTTGCACTTCTGTCTCCGTGTAAAAATTTCTCCCTTGTTATGCAGACACCAGCTAGTGAATTAGGGCCCACCTTAATGACCTTGTTTCAACTTGATTACCTTTGTTAAGACCTTATTTCCAAATAAGATGACATACTGAAGTCCTGGGGATTAGGATTTCTATGCAACTTTTTGGGAGAACACAATTCATCTGATAACAGGGATAAACTGGAGAGTGCTTACCCTCTTTCAAAAGGGCCTTTCAGTGCTAGCCTATGCTTCGAATCTTAAACCGTCTTATTTTTTTAAGAGAAACTGACTGGGCATGGTGGCTCACATTTGTAATCCCAGCACTTTGAGAAGTCAAAGTAGGAGAACTACTTGAGCCCTGGAGTTTGAGACCAACCTGGGCAATAGAGTGAGACCTCATCTCTACAGAAGGTCAAAAATTAGCTGGGAATGGTGATGTGCACTTGCAGTCCCAGCTCAGAATCACCTGAGGCCAGAGCTCGAGGCTGTGGTGAGCCTCAGTTGTGTCACTGCACTCCAACCTGGGTGACAGAATGAGAGATCCTGACTCTGGAAAGGAAGAAGAGAAAGAAGAAAGAAAAGAAGAAAGAAGGAAGGAAGGAAGGAGAGAGAGAGAGAGAGAGAGAGAGAGAGAGAGAGAGAAACTGGAAATCTAAATATATGTTATTGGCTTTGTTTTATGATAGCCAGACTAAACATGTCTGAGAGTCTGACTGAGCCTTCTGCAGGTCGCTCAGTTCTTAGGTCATCCTATCCTGTCAACTGTATATGAGAACTGTGACCCCCAATGGGCTGTATAATTTGGCCCCGCCTACACAGCTGTTAATAGGATAGCAAAGCTCACAACCTTCTGCTCCTTATTTTGCTTTCTTCAGACAAAATATCAATGTCTCTAATCCATTCTTACTTTGTTAGCTATCAAGCAGTGTTCTTCTCAGCATTGCTACCGTATCAAGTCCTATATGATCAGACAAAACTTCCTTTAACTTTTCTAATAACACCAGACAATGGTATTCAAAAAATTACACATATTGCTTTAGATACGTACAATCAAAACAATGTCTAGACTATTACATATATTAGAAAGATAATATATAAGATCAAAATGAATAAGCCATTTAGTCTTCACAAATATCTATCTAAATCAGATAAATAAATTTTGATTTTCTTCTTTTGCTATTTGGATCTTTTCTTTTTTTTTTTTTTTTGCTCTCTGGGAATTATTTTTAATCTTGGTATCATATTTTGTGTAAGTGTTTAAACTGTGCTTTCTTTTTAGATCTTCTTCCTTTTAAAAATAATTCAATTATGAAGAAACAACTGCATAATTTATGTTTTTTTTTTTAAAGGCAAACGATACCCAGAATATTCTGGGGTAGCAATGAAGGTTTTGGAATGATGTAGGAAGCCATCAAAGAGTTTATGGATCTCTCTCAACCCCTCCAACTACAAAAGGATTAAAAGGGAAGTAGGGCAGAACAACCCAACACTCAAGAAGAAAGTTTACAACCCAAAAAGGTGACAAGATGTACTTCAAATTCTAAATACAAGCCGGGCTCCGTGGCTCAGCCTGTAATCCCGCGCCTTTGGGAGGCTGAGGTGAGTGGATTGCCTGAGCCCACTGGTTCGAGACCCGCCTGGGCAACTTGGTGGGACCTCATCTCTACAATAAATAAAAAAATTAGCCGGGTGTGGTAGCGCGCGCCTGTAGTTCCAGCTACTTGGAAGGCTGAGGTGGAAGGATTGAGGGAGCCCAGCAGGTTGAGGCTGTGGTGACCGGGAGAGGCCACTGCACTCCAGTCTGGGTGACTGAGTGAGACTCCAATTCAAAAAAAAAAAAAAAAAAAATTCTAAATACAGGTTGGAATGGGTAAATCATTGGTGGCTTACAAAATCCCTGGGGTGTCCTTAGGGTGGGCGAATGAAAAGGGTGATCACAGTGTCGCCTCTTATTGGCCATGAGATTAGGATTTCCACTGAAAATCAGCAAAAAATACTCCTCCAAAAAACATAATCGGTCAATCTGACAATAGCAGCTAAAATTGACAGCGAGGTAGGCAGGATACAATGTGAGTACGGAGACCACAGTGGAAACAGTCTGGGCTTCAGACTCTGAAAATTGGACAAATCAAAGTAGCTCTCCTAGTGTCAATCTGTGACCAGACTGCAGTGTATCCTGTAGCACGGTCTATGCCTTTGCAAGGAACAGTGGTAGATGTTAGGGGCAGAAAGACAGGGGAGAGATAATAGAGGCCTTTTGCAGGCTAAAGAGTGTGTTGGGACAACATTTGAGGATTTAGGGCAAGGACTGACATTTATGTATAAAAGCATCGCTTTGCCAGCTTTGTTGAGTATGGATTGTAGCAAATGCAACGGAGAAGGAAGGGACATGATTGGGGGACCCAAGAAACTTGGAGTTTATTTGTGAAAAATTGTGTATTTATTCTTACATGTTTACACTTCAATCGTCTTCAAAGTACTCTCTGTTTGATGCAATACATCTAACAAGGTGTTTTTTCCATAGCTCAAAATGGTTTTGAACTCATCAGTTTGGATGCCTTTTAGTGTGTCTGCCATTTTTTGTTTCACCTCTTTCACACTGGCAAAATGTTTCCCTTTGAGGATTTTTTCATCTGGGGAAACAAACAAAAAAATTGCTTGGGGTGAGATTGGGTGAATAGAGAGGGCGGGTCATGGGGGTCATGCCATGTTTGGTCACAAATTGCTGAACCCTCAGCACATTGTGGGCAGGATTGTTGTCATCATAGAAGAACCAGCCACCTGCCTACCATAGCTCCAGATGTTTCTTCAGCAAATTGTAATGCAGCCTTCTCAAAACTTCCAGAGACAAACTTTGGTTGACCATTTGATCCAGAGGAACAAAATCTGAGTGTACTACAAGGGACCCACCCTTGGGTTCCCCCACCTTGCATAAGGCAAAGTCTAGGGAAGAGGCTGATGGCTTAGAATCAGGTATGGTCAGCGAAAAAGCACCAATGTGGGCTATTTTTGGATGTGATTTGGCAATAGAATTTGCTGACTGATGGGAAATGGAGTCCAAAAGAAGAATAAGGTGGAGCTTTGAGCCTAAGTAACCAGATGGATAGTGCTACTAATTATTAGAATGAGAAAATCATCAATCAGAGTGGACTTTGAAAAAGGGGGGAAAGAAATCAAGTGTTCTGTAATAGCCAGTGTTCTGAAATAGTACAAATCCAGAGTTCAGGAAGAGATCAGAACTGGGTAACTACATTTCAGAATAATCAACATGAAGATTGAATGGATAAGTTGTTTTGTTCCCAAGTGGTGATAATGGCTAAGCAATGTTCTACTTTTGTTTTTTAAGAATCTACTTGGAAAGCTTTCCATTCCAAGCTTTAATATAATGCATCATCTGTTTAAAGAAGTCATGGATTTGCATTGTGTTCTGCTGACAGACACTTAGCTGGCTCCATTGGTTATCTTTGTACGTGTATCTTTGCATGTATGTGGGTGTTCTTCTATAGAAGAAATTCCTAGAAGTGGGATTGCTGCATTCAAGCATATGTGCATTAAAATTTTGATAGATATTGCCAAGTACTCGCAGCAACAGTATATAAAAAATGTCTGTTTCCTCCTCCTCCGGCCAAATTTTATAATCCTTGGCAATCTGATAGGTTAAGAAAAAAGGAAGCATTTTTGTTATTTAATTTGCATTTTACAGAATAATTAGTGAGGTTGAGCATCTATCCATATGGTTTTAAAGCACTTCAATCCCTATTTCTGTAACTTGAACTGCCTGTTTATTCCTTGCCTGTTTTTCCACTGAATTGTTGTTTTATTTTTCTGGAGTTTTTATTCTCTATCTGTGGAACACAGTATTAAATATTTTCCAGATTTTTACTTGTTTTTGAGTGTCAACATTTTTTGACAACAGGATTTTTGAAACATGTTTTTTAATACAAGTTTGTGACTAATGTGATCAGAGTCGTATATTCAGAGTGACAGCACTGGAGATAAAGTTATGAAAATGGTAGGAGTTAATATGTTACAATTCCCATTCTGCTTGAGATTTGCTCAGTGCCACTGGGATAATCATTTAATTATGTGCCTTAGTTTCCTCCTTGTAAAATGGAAGTCACAGTTTTTGCCTTTCCTTCAAGAGCTTATTTAAGAAGAAATATATGAATAAATGTAACACACTTTTGGGTTTTAAATACCCTGGAAATACTAATTTATGCATGCTAGGTAGATTTAATAACATACTGATGATACAATATGGGAAAATACTAAACATTCCCAGAATCATTTAATCCTTAAATCTCCTTTCCTTAGTTCTTCTCTTTCTATCTTTCCATTGCTTCCCCTTTTTTCTTTACCTTCTCTTATTTCTCCTTCTGTTTTGCCTTGTCACATGTGATGATATTTCTGGTCAAAAGTATTCTGGTAGAAAACAGCAAGACATACCCAGTCTGGATATATCTGCAAGGCCTAGTGATTGGCAGGTGCAGTCATTCCAGCACTTTGGAAGGCTGAGGCGAGAGAATTGCCTAAGCCCGGGAGTTCAAGATCAGCCTGGGCAACTTGGTGAGACCTCGTCTTTACAATATGTCAAAAAAAAAAAATAGCCGAGTTGGTAGCATGTGCCTGTAGTGTGCAGCTACTTGGAAGGCTGAGGTGGAAGAATCACCTGAGCACGGTAGGTCAGTGCTGGGGTGGCCGTCAATGTGCCACTGCACACCAGTGTGGGCGACAGATTGAGACTCCAGCTCAAAAAAACAAAAAATAAAAAAATAGAAAATCAGGGCCTAGTGATGACTGGAGGCTCTTTCCTCTGTGTCTTTTACAAGTGACATCTGCTTGAGACGTCTGCATGCCGATGAATTATGCTAGCTACTTGGGCAGTGACCAATAGAGATGAGTAGAGAAAAGCTATGCTCATATCCCTGTGACGTAACCAAATTATGTGGTGGCAAGAGCCCTGGCCTGAGAGTCTGGAGATCTGAGAGGCAACTCAAAATCTCTTACTAACTGGCTCGGGAGTACTGGTTGATAACGATGTCGTCTCACAAAATCAAAGTAACCACATTTACTCCATCCAAAATTTGACCGATCAGAAGAATGTGGCTGTCTGGATGGGTGAAAAAGTCAATTCGAAATTAAGATTACAGTTGCATGAGAATGAAATAAAACAGCACCACTACATGTCTGCAGAGTGCTTATGGCATCTTTGTGAAGGCTCTCACTCTAGTCATCTTTTCTGAATTTCTGGCTAAGACACTAAATTATGTGGTCAGTTTGCTAGAAATAGCTGAAAATGAAAGAAGGAAGAGAGGGAGGAAGGGAGGGAAGAGAGAGGGAGGGAGGGAGAAAACTCCACAGTCTCGTCTCTTCTCTGTCCCCTGAGGGGACCAGGGAATATTCCTAAGAAGTGGCTTCTTTCACACTAGGCACCGTATCCATATGAGGCTCATGTTCAACTATACATTCAAGCATCACAGCAGGGGGAGTGCAGTGCCAGCCAGCTTCCTGACATTAGCTTTGAATGGCTTCTTGTAATTTGACTGACTCTAATATCTTGAATTCTGTAAAAAATACAGCTTTAACTTTTAAAAGTGTCAAAATGGAACTGACTTCCCTTGTACTTCTCCTGCTTTCTAACATCTTTTAGCATCCATGAGAGTTAAGATGGAATTGTTCAAATGGCACGTGATTTCAATAGGAGGGTCATCGGTAGTGTGCAACCCCAGGGCTTCAAAATTCATGCCTCTTGTCCTCTGCTTCATTTTGCCAAGAAATACACAAGGTGATTTATATGAATAAACACTGACGTTTTGCATTTGTTCACTCACTGTTTATCTACAGTAAGCTAACTACTGTGCTGTAGAGGACATGGTGATAAGAGACTGAAGAAAGCATAGTCTGTTCTCTCAAAGAAAATGCGAAGGAAAGAGCGTACGCCATACACAATTTTTCACACTTAAGAGGATCAATCTAAGGTGTTGGACATCGTTGAAATGTTTACTATTTAGCCTGTTTTAGGAATCAATAGGCTTTAATAGGAACCTTAACCCTTTCTCGTGTTTCTTTGGCACAGGAGTGGGAGTGGACAGAGAGAAAACGAGGGGTTGTCGATAACGTTTGTGGGGATAACTTAAAAAGACAGATCGTCTTGTACAACAAAAGTTCAGGAAACATGAGGAAGGACAAGTCGTGATGGGAACTAGCAGCAGATGGAGCAGGCGTTAAGCTGGGTGCTCGTAATATTTTTTGTCATGTGTTTGAAATCCCCTGTGACTTGGGGGAAGTCTTGAGGTCACAGAGGAGAGACCATTGTTCGATGTGAAGAGCCCCTGGCCTATGTGCCAACCTGCCCCCTACGTATTGACGATACAAGTGAGCAGTGGGGTGTCCCTTGGCTCCTTATAAGCACGGTCTCCCAGGCAACTTTCCAGTTTGCTGCCCACCCGTCTATTTCATCTTCTCTTTGACCTTGACTCTTGACCCCGTTTTCTACCCATAAACACACTCCGTCTTTATTCACTGGGCTTTGGCTTGTGGCATTTTGTGTTGCCACTCTTCAAGGACTTGGCTCAGATCTATTCTGTTGGCTCTTTCCAATTAGAAATCTCACATATGAAATACCCTGATGTAAAGTGTCCCTCAGAGCCAGACAGACCTGCTTGGTCTGCAACAAAAGAAAGGGAGTATATTTGCATTGCCAAGGGCACTGCACATTGTACACAGTGAATAATATTCTGAAGAATTTATGAAGACGTACCAGATGACCTCATAATGTCCCTTTTCTCTCTTGAAACTCTTCACAAACCTGAAAACGTACAAACATTTTTTTCTTCGTGTTTCGTCTCTATTTTATGTGTTTTGCGAAGCATATCAGAAGAATTGGCTATGAAAAAAAAATGTGTCTTTTTATCTTGTCAATCCCTCAGCTCTTGGTTGACATAATCTCAAATGGATCTCAAATAACCTTCTTGTAGCCTTGGTGCCTTATTCCCCGAGGTGTCTGTGAATGTAGCATTTCCAAAAGAGGCAAAATCTGGATGTCCTTTACTTTTCTTTCTGCATAATAATACTTCTTGTCAGCATTTAGCATGGTATTTGAAATATAGTCATACCTGTCTCCATGCCTGTCTGGCATTCTGTTCTTCTGTTAACCAAGAACGTGTCTTACTTTACATGTAAGCTTTTTTTTTTTTTTTTCCTTCCATTAAATCAAATTGTGATTACTCCCTTAGGAAAGATGGCATTTAAAAATGATCGGGATGTTAAAAATACTTCAAAGAGCTATATTCTACTTTTTAGTGGGTGTAATAGTGCTCTTATTTATTTAGAAAATAGATCTCATGTTAATAGTTAGTCAACTTCATTGACCAAAGAATTATCTTTGCATATTATTTTGCTTTATGTTTGTCACTTTTCAATTTTTTCATCATAGAAATAATATATTTACATAATAAACATTTGCGAAAAGGGATATAAATAACTTACTCTTAATTTCTTAACCATAATGTGGCATCTCAAATGACAATTTTAAAGTCTTCCCTTCATTTGTTTTTCTATGCATATTTTAAAAGTTGCAAGTATAAAATTCATCTTGCTTCTCTTCTGCCGTTTTCACTTAACACATATTCTTAGTGTTTCCCCATACTATTGTATAGTCACCATAAACATTGAATATTTGTTTTTTTAGTCCTCTTCTGTCATGGCAGATGGTCATAAGGTTTACTTTAAACATAAATCACTGTGGCTTCTTAGTTATGCACCGAAATATTATGGCATACTATTATTGAAAACCTCTAGACTAAATTGTTCAGCGTGAATAAAACGAAATGCCATCACTTATAATCCTGGCCTTAATTTGGTGATTTGAAGCTCTTTCTCACTAACTACCATATAATGAGAAGCTCTTGATACAGTCGGCAGCCAAAACAGAGACACAAGTCTGGGACACACGATGCTGTCTAGTGACTGCTCAGACTTACAGCCTCTTCTAAGGAACCTGGCTTCCCTTGAGATGTGTTCCAATTTTAATAGAAGCTACACAGCAGAGGAAGGAAGATCCAGTAGCAAGAAAGATGATGGGCAATTTGAGAACAGCACTTGGAGAGATCTGTGGCAGCCTTATGTTGACATAGTAACCTTGTATTTATTAAAACAAAGAACCCTCAGCAAGGTGGGGCTAACCAAATCAGTCACTTCTCTATGTAAGACCCTGTATTGCTCATATGCTTATTTTTCTTACTATGTGGAACTGTCTATTCCAGAGGTCTGATACTTACATGGAAATTGTTTGTTACATAACAACTGTTAACTGATTTGTCTATAGTATTTAACTTCAGAGGACACAAAGAAAAATGGCTCAAAGAAGGATTAAGTCTCCACTGCCCTTCAATGAGTTTGTACAGTTGGAGTTAGATTATGGAACAAACTAAAGGGAAAGGGGGAGATTTTCCAAGTAAATCTAGACAGTTTCCTGAATCCCTGTTTAATGTAAGCACATGCTAAATACAAGACTATTGTATCTCAGAATCAGAAGTATCTATAGTCCCTTTGGAAATCCTGGCTGTTCAAAAAAAAATATGTCACAGATCATCAGAAGAGAGCTGTGCCCATTGACCAGCAGGAAGATGTGAAGCTGGGAGAGGTCAGAGTAAGACACAAACAGGGCATTGCCTAATATATGTTTAAGGTGGAGAGTAGCCAAGCTAAGATACACTAAATTGTCTCATCAGTAAGCAAGGTCTTTTCCAGAAATTTAATTTTACTTGACGAATATCTTGGGTCAAGTAAGTGTTGCATTAAAATTCAGAAGATATTTGCATCGTGGATGCATTTTTAACATTTTGTGGAGTCCTTTTATCTTGTCAGACAAAACATTAGACCGAATTTAAGGCAGGTCAGGAGATGACTGAGACACTGGGAGACTTTCAAATATGGTCTTACAAGACTCCTGGAAGTCTGGAAGTCTATTATGTTCCTCTATAAACTTCTTTTGTCATCAACACACTTATTTGCATATCTTGAGAAGGAAGGATGTTTATTTAAGTGGAGCGAAAAATGAAGAAGATAATACACAAAGGATTTGGTCAGAAATCGAATTGCTTCACAGCAATGGACTCCTTCCTGCTCTATATGGTGAAATGGTCCATTTGACTCATTCAGTATTCACTGAAAGGGGAAAACCAAGACTGGACAGTAGAAACTCCTGGGCTGTGAAAGTCAACAGATTGAGTTCAATCTTCGCTCAAAAACCTGCTACCTATGTGACCTTGGTTAGCACTGTGTGGAATGTCAATTTCATTGCGATTTTTGGTTTAGTTAATCAAAAATACTTAGCGGCCACATCTTTGTACCAGGTATTGTTCTAACTTCTGCACATTCAACAACGAAAGACCTCTGTCCCTTAAAGAGTTTTCTAGAGTGTGCAATAAATGTTAATTTCTCCAACCTATTGCTTTTCTAAAATTCATGAGTGAACGTATTAAAGCAACTTATGGGGCCTTGACACATTTTGACTTAACTTCTCTCTGCCAAATGTAGACTTTTTAAGCTATAGACAATATTAGTACCATCCATTTAAAACATAATATCCTCGTCCAGAATCCGGTTCAGCCTGTAATTCCAGCACCTTGGGAGGCTGAGGCGAGGGGATTGCCTGAGCCTGTGGGTTGGCAACCAACCCAGCAACTTGGCAAGACCTTGTCTCTACAATAAAATAAAAAAATTAGCTGGGCATGACAGTGCGCTCCTGTAGTTCTGGTTACTTGGAAGGCTGAGGCGGAAGGATCACCGGAGCACAGCAGGTCGACACTAGGATG